>NW_028321481.1:0-45000 GCF_062004578.1 Staurois parvus
CCGTACTGATCACCGATCCCCCCCCGTACTGATCACCGACCCCCCCCCCGTACTGATCACCGAACCCCCTCCCCCCCCCCGGTACTGATCACCGATCCCCCCCCGTACTGATCACCGACCCCCCCCGTACTGATCACCGAACCCCCTCCCCCCCCCCGGTACTGATCACCGATTCCCCCCCGTACTGATCACCGACCCCCCCCCCCCGTACTGATCACCGACCCCCCCCCCGTACTGATCACCGAACCCCCTCCCCCCCCCGGTACTGATCACCGACCCCCCCCATACTGATCACCGATCCCCCCCCGTACTGATCACCGACCCCCTCCCCCCGACGTACTGATCACCGATCCCCCCCCCCGTACTGATCTACTGATCACCGATCCCCCCCTGTACTGATCACCGATTCCCCCCCCCCCGTACTGATCACCGATCCACCCCCCGTACTGATCACCAATCCCCCCCCCCATACTGATCACCGATCCCCCTCCCCCCGTACTGATCACCGACCCCCCGTACTGATCACCGATCCCCCCCCCGTACTGATCACCGATTCCCCCCCCCCGTGCTGATCACCGATTCCCCCCCCGTGCTGATCACCGATTTCCCCCCCCGTACTGATCAGCGATCCCCCCCCCCCCCCCCGTACTGGTCAGCGATCCCCCCCCCCCTGTACTGATCACCGATCCCCCCCCCGGTACTGATCACCGATCTCCCCCCCCTGTACTGATCACCGATCCCCCCCCGTACTGATCACCGATTTCCCCCCCCCCCCGTACTGATCACCGATCCCCCCCCCCTGTACTGATCACCGATCCCCCCCCCCTGTACTGATCACCGATCCCCCACCCCCCGACGTACTGATCACCGATCCCCCCCCCCTGTACTGATCACCGATCCCCCCCCCTGTACTGATCACCGACCCCCTCCCCCGACGTACTGATCACCGATCCCCCCCCCTGTACTGATCACCGGATCCCCCCCCTGTACTGATCCACCCCCCGTACTGATCACCGATCCCCCCCCCCCGTACTGATCACCGATCCCCCCACCCCGTACTGATCTCCAATCTCCCCCCCCGTACTGATCACCGATCCCCCCCCCGTACTGATCACCGATCCCCCCCCGTACTGATCACCAATCTCCCCCCCGTACTGATCACCGACCCCCCTCCCCCTCCCCCCCGTACTGATCACCGATCCCCCCGTGCTGATCACCGATCCCCCCCCTGTACTGATCACCGATCCCCCCCCCCTGTACTGATCACCGATCCCCCCCCCTGTACTGATCACCGATCCCCCCCCCTGTACTGATCACCGATCCCCCCCCCCTGTACTGTTCACCGATCCCCCCCCCCCGTACTGATCACCGATCCCCCCCCGTACTGATCACCGATTTCCCCCCCCCCCGTACTGATCACCGATTTCCCCCCCCCGTACTGATCACCGATTTCCCCCCCCCCGTACTGATCACCGATTCCCCCCCCCCCCGTACTGATCACCGATCCCCCCCCGTACTGATCACCGATTCCCCCCCCCGTACTGATCACCGATCCCCCCCCCCCGTACTGATCACCGATCCCCCCCGTACTGATCACCGACCCCCCCCCCGTACTGATCACCGATTTCCCCCCCCGTACTGATCACCGATCCCCCCCCGTACTGATCACCGATCCCCCCCCCGTACTGATCACCGCCCCCCCCCCCCCCCGTACTGATCACCGATCCCCCCCCCCGTACTGATCACCGACCCCCCCCCCCGTACTGATCACCGATCCCCCCACCGTACTGATCACCGATCCCCCCCCCGTACTGATCACCGATTCCCCCCCCCCGTACTGATCACCGACCCCCCCCCCCCGTACTGATCACCGATCCCCCCCCCCGTACTGATCACCGATTCCCCCCCCCCCGTACTGATCACCGATTCCCCCCCCCCGTACTGATCACCGATAGCCCCCCCCGTACTGATCACAAGTCCCCCCCCGTACTGATCACCGAAGTCCCCCCCCCGTACTGATCACCGGTCCCCCCGTACTGATCACTAATTCCCCCCCCCCCCCATACTGATCACCGATCCCCCCCCCCGTACTGATCACCGATCCCCACCGTACTGATCACCGATCCCCCCCCCCCGTACTGATCACCGATCCCCCCCCCCCGTACTGATCACCGACCCCCCCCCCCGTACTGATCACCGATCCCCCCCCCGTACTGATCACCGATCCCCCCCCCGTACTGATCACCGATCCCCCCCCCGTACTGATCACCGATCCCCCCCCCGTACTGATCACCGATCCCCCCCCCGTACTGATCACCGATTCCCCCCCCCCCGTACTGATCACCGATACCCCCCCCCGTACTGATCACCGATTCCCCCCCCCCCGTACTGATCACCGATTCCCCCCCCCGTACTGATCACCGATTCCCCCCCCCCCGTACTGATCACCGACCCCCCCCCCCGTACTGATCACCGATCCCCCCCCCCGTACTGATCACCGATCCCCCCCCCCCGTACTGATCACCGATCCCCCCCGTACTGATCACCGACCCCCCCCCGTACTGATCACCAATCCCCCCCTTCCCCCGTACTGATCACCGATCCCCCCCCCCGTACTGATCACCGATCCCCCCCCCGTACTGATCACCGATCCCCCCCCCCCGTACTGATCACCGATCCCCCCCCCCCGTACTGATCACCGATCCCCCCCCCCCCATACTGATCACCGATCCCCCCCCCCCCGTACTGATCACCGATCCCCCCCCCCCCGTACTGATCACCGATCCCCCCCCCCCGTACTGATCACCGATTCCCCCCCCCCCGTACTGATCACCGATCCCCCCCCCCCGTACTGATCACCGATCCCCCCCGTACTGATCACCGACCCCCCCCCGTACTGATCACCGATTTCCCCCCCCCCGTACTGATCACCGATCCCCCCCCGTACTGATCACCGATCCCCCCCCCGTACTGATCACCGACCCCCCCCCCCGTACTGATCACCGATTCCCCCCCCCCGTACTGATCACCGACCCCCCCCCCCCGTACTGATCACCGATCCCCCCCCCGTACTGATCACCGATCCCCCCCCCCGTACTGATCACCGATCCCCCCCCCCGTACTGATCACCGACCCCCCCCCCCCGTACTGATCACCGATCCCCCCCCCGTACTGATCACCGATTTCCCCCCCCCCGTACTGATCACCGATTCCCCCCCCCCGTACTGATCACCGATAGCCCCCCCGTACTGATCACCGAAGGTCCCCCCCCGTACTGATCACCGAAGTCCCCCCCCCGTACTGATCACCGGTCCCCCCGTACTGATCACTAATTCCCCCCCCCCCCATACTGATCACCGATCCCCCCCCCCGTACTGATCACCGATCCCCCCCGTACTGATCACCGATCCCCCCCCCCCGTACTGATCACCGACCCCCCCCCGTACTGATCACCGACCCCCCCCCCCGTACTGATCACCGATCCCCCCCCCGTACTGATCACCGATCCCCCCCCCCGTACTGATCACCGATCCCCCCCCCCGTACTGATCACCGATACCCCCCCCGTACTGATCACCGATTCCCCCCCCCGTACTGATCACCGATTCCCCCCCCCGTACTGATCACCGATTCCCCCCCCCCCCCGTACTGATCACCGACCCCCCCCCCCCCGTACTGATCACCGATCCCCCCCCCCCCGTACTGATCACCGATCCCCCCCCCCCGTACTGATCACCGATCCCCCCCCCCCACTGATCACCGACCCCCCCCCGTACTGATCACCGACCCCCCCCGTACTGATCACCGATCCCCCCCTTCCCCCGTACTGATCACCGATCCCCCCCCCCGTACTGATCACCGATCCCCCCCCCGTACTGATCACCGATCCCCCCCCCCGTACTGATCACCGATCCCCCCCCCGTACTGATCACCGATCCCCCCCCCCCCGTACTGATCACCGATCCCCCCCCCCGTACTGATCACCGATCCCCCCCCCCCGTACTGATCACCGATCCCCCCCCCCGTACTGATCACCGATCCCCCCCCCCGTACTGATCACCGATCCCCCCCCCCGTACTGATCACCGACCCCCCCCCCCCTGTACTGATCACTGATTCCCCCCCCTGTACTGATCACTGATTTTCCCCCCCCCCCCCGGACTGATCACCGATTTCCTCCCCCCCCACTGATTGATCACCGATTTCCCCCCCCCGTACTGATCACCGATTTCCCCCCCCCCGTACTGATCACCGATTTCCCCCCCCCCCCTGTACTGATCACCGATTCCCTCCCTCCGCCCCCCCCCCCGTACTGATCACCGATTTCCCCCCCCCACTGATCACCGATTCCCTCCCCTCCGCCCCCCCCGTACTGATGATCGATTCCCCCTCCCCCGTACTGATCATCGATTTCCCCTCCCCCCGTACTGATCACCGATTTCCCCCCCCCCCCGTACTGATAACCGATTCCCCCCCCCCCGTACTGATCACCGATTTTCCCCCCCCCCCCGTACTGATCACCGATTTTCCCCCCCCCGTACCCTCCCCTTGGCCCCCCCCGTACTGATCACCGATTTCCCCCCCCCCCACTGATCACCGATTCCCTCCCCTCCGCCCCCCCCCGTACTGATCATCGATTCCCCTCCCCCCGTCCTGATCACCGAGGGGCCTCCAGTCTCTTCTCCTCCTCGGCTGCGGGAGGGGCCTCCAGTCTCTTCTCCTCCTCGGCTGCGGGAGGGGCCTCCAGTCTCTTCTCCTCCTCGGCTGTGGGAGGGGCCTCCAGTCTCTTCTCCTCCTCGGCTGCGGGAGGGGCCTCCAGTCTCTTCTCCTCCTCGGCTGCGGGAGGGGCCTCCAGTCTCTTCTCCTCCTCGGCTGCGGGAGGGGCCTCCAGTCTCTTCTCCTCCTCGGCTGTGGGAGGGGCCTCCAGTCTCTTCTCCTCCTCGGCTGCGGGAGGGGCCTCCAGTCTCTTCTCCTCCTCGGCTGTGGGAGGGGCCTCCAGTCTCTTCTCCTCCTCGGCTGCGGGAGGGGCCTCCAGTCTCTTCTCCTCCTTGGCTGCGGGAGGGGCCTCCAGTCGCTTCTCCTCCTCGGCTGTGGGAGGGGCCTCCAGTCGCTTCTCCTCCTCGGCTGTGGGAGGGGCCTCCAGTCTCTTCTCCTCCTCGGCTGTGGGAGGGGCCTCCAGTCTCTTTTCTTTGGCTGTGGGAGGGGTCTCCAGTCTCTTCTCCTCCTCGGCTGTGGGAGGGGCCTCCAGTCTCTTCTGTTTCTCGGCTGTGGGAGGGGCCTCCAGTCTCTTCTCGGCTGTGGGAGGGGCCTCCAGTCTCTTCTCGGCTGTGGGAGGGGCCTCCAGTCTCTTCTCCTCGGCTGTGGGAGGGGCCTCCAGTCGCTTCTCCTCCTCGGCTGCGGGAGGGGCCTCCAGTCTCTTCTCCTCGGCTGCGGGAGGGGCCTCCAGTCTCTTCTCCTCCTCGGCTGCGGGAGGGGCCTCCAGTCTCTTCTCCTCCTCGGCTGTGGGAGGGGCCTCCAGTCTCTTCTCCTCCTCGGCTGTGGGAGGGGCCTCCAGTCTCTTCTCCTCCTCGGCTGTGGGAGGGGCCTCCAGTCTCTTCTCCTCCTCGGCTGTGGGAGGGGCCTCCAGTCTCTTCTCCTCCTCGGCTGCGGGAAGTTGCAGGAGAACAGGTGACATCCGAGGGACTGGAAATTGAATCGGGGACTTTTTCTGCCCTCAGGTGGGGGGGGGGGGGGGGGGTGGCATCCGAGGGACTGGGAATTGAATCGGGGACTTTTTCTATGATGGCCCTCAGGTGGAGGCTTCGGGGACATCAATGTCCCAGGAATGGGGGTTCCTCCTTTTCTATCGGGTTCGGGGTCCTTACAAAAGTCCAGGTTCATTCTGAGGGCCCCCCGGTGGCCCCCATGTTTTCGGAGAGTCACGGAGCAGTCCTCCTTCCACCTCGGCCGGTCTGGTTGGACCTTCTTTGGTCAGGGGGGGGTTCTCCACACAAAACCACAACTTCAGATTTCCAGGAATTGAGGATCTGGATCTTGAAAGGGAAATGGTGAAGGACGGGGGATGTGCAGACAGTCCTCGGTTGTAGGAAGATGACCGGAAGGTCCTTCCTTCGTGGTGCCGGAGGAGGGAAGATCTTCCCTCAACATGTCTTCAGTAGAGAGTGGAGCGAGGACTGGCTTGGAGTCCCTTCGTGTCCAGAACTGTCATTCTTCCTGGAGGTCAGTCTGGCAAAAGATCTGTTAGGAGTTTTGTGTTTTTGTTTGCAGCTCAGAAGGGTCCCTCTGGTCCCTCCATAGGTCCTGTCTAAAGTCCTCAATGGACGGACTAAACGGCCTTTAGAGCCTGGATCCAGCATTCTTCTCTAGTGTGCTGCACTCGGTGGCCTTTCTCCTCATCACAACCTGTACAGGGACTGAGGACTTGTCATCTTTAGCCTTTAAGGAGCCATTCTGCCTGATGGGGACCCCTTGTGTCTGCCGAAGGAAGGACTGCCTTTCCATGGACCCCAGGAGGTGGTTCCTCCTGTGCAGTTCCCAAGAACCCTGGAGAGGAAGGTTTCCATTCTTTGGTCAGAAGGTGTCTTCTCAACTGCCTGGAGGTCTCCTCTTCTAAATCTGGAAGATGGTCCAGGGACTGTGGGAGGGAAGGGCAACGTCCTCCAGGGACTGTGGGACGATAGTGGAAGGTCCTCCAGGGACTGTGGGAGGGAAGGGCAAGGTCCTCCAGGGACTGTGGGAGGGAAGGGCAAGGTCCTCCAGGGACTGTGGGAGGGAAGGGCAAGGTCCTCCAGGGACTGTGGGAGGGAAGGGCAAGGTCCTCCAGGGACTGTGGGACGATAGTGGAAGGTCCTCCAGAGACTGTGGGAGGGAAGGGCAAGGTCCTCCAGGGACTGTGGGAGGGAAGGGCAAGGTCCTCCAGGGACTGTGGGACGATAGTGGAAGGTCCTCCAGGGACTGTGGGAGGGAAGGACAAGGTGGAAGTTCTATACCTGGACTGTTTTGTGTTTGTAGGTCTCTGGATTCTCCCGGGGACACCATGTTCCAGATCCCGCGTGCCTCCCTGTTGCTCCGCCTCTCCTGCACACCCTCTATGACCCCGTGTCGGGGCAGGAAGTCTCGCTATGACCCCCCAGCCAAGTCCAAGGCCTCCCGAATCAAATATCCACCAATGGTGTCCATAGAGGAGCTTCTGAATGTGCAACGGCGCTACCGAGAGTACTCTCTTCTCCTGACCGCACTCAGGTATGTCCTCCTACTGACCGCACTCAGGTATGTCCCCCTACTGACCGCACTCAGGTATGTCCCCCTACTGACCGCACTCAGGTATGTCCCCCTACTGACCGCACTCAGGTATGTCCTCCTACTGACCGCACTCAGGTATGTCCCCCTACTGACCGCACTCAGGTATGTCCCCCTACTGACCGCACTCAGGTATGTCCCCCTACTGACCGCACTCAGGTATGTCCCCTACTGACCGCACTCAGGTATGTCCTCCTACTGACCGCACTCAGGTATGTCCTCCTACTGACCGCACTCAGGTATGTCCCCCTACTGACCGCACTCAGGTATGTCCCCCTACTGACCGCACTCAGGTATGTCCCCCTACTGACCGCACTCAGGTATGTCCCCCTACTGACCGCACTCAGGTATGTCCCCCTACTGACCGCACTCGGGTATGTCCCCCTACTGACCGCACTCGGGTATGTCCCCCTACTGACCGCACTCGGGTATGTCCCCCTACTGACCGCACTCGGGTATGTCCCCCTACTGACCGCACTCGGGTATGTCCCCCTACTGACCGCACTCGGGTATGTCCCCCCTACTGACCGCACTCGGGTATGTCCCCCTACTGACCGCACTCGGGTATGTCCCCCTACTGACCGCACTCGGGTATGTCCCCCTACTGACCGCACTCGGGTATGTCCTCCTACTGACCGCACTCAGGTATGTCCCCCTACTGACCGCACTCAGGTATGTCCTCCTACTGACCGCACTCAGGTATGTCCTCCTACTGACCGCACTCAGGTATGTCCTCCTACTGACCGCACTCAGGTATGTCCCCCTACTGACCGCACTCAGGTATGTGCTCCTACTGACCGCACTCAGGTATGTCCTCCTACTGACCGCACTCAGGTATGTCCTCCTACTGACCGCACTCAGGTATGTCCTCCTACTGACCGCACTCAGGTATGTGCTCCTACTGACCGCACTCAGGTATGTCCCCCTACTGACCGCACTCAGGTATGTCCTCCTACTGAATGCACTCAGGTATGTCCTCCTACTGACCGCACTCAGGTATGTCCTCCTACTGACCGCACTCAGGTATGTCCCCCTACTGACCGCACTCAGGTATGTCCTCCTACTGAATGCACTCAGGTATGTCCTGAAGATTGGGGGCAGGGTTAGTCGGTGTGGGAGTGTTTGGGGAGGGGCCGGAGATGAAGGTTGGGGGTGGGGATAGTAAGGGATGGGAGTTTGGGGAGGGCGGAGATGAAGGTTGGGGTGGGGATAGTAAGGGATGGGAGTTTGGGGGATGGGCGGAGATGAAGGTTGGGGGTTGGGATAGTAAGGGATGGGAGTTTTGGGGGAGGGGCGGAGATGAAGGTTGGGGGCGGGGATAGTAAGGGATGGGAGTTTGGGGGAGGGGCGGAGATGAAGGTTGGGGGTTGGGATAGTAAGGGATGGGAGTTTGGGGAGGGGCGGAGATGAAGGTTGGGGGTGGGGATAGTCAGGGATGGGAGTTTGGGGGAGGGGCGGAGATGAAGGTTGGGGGTTGGGATAGTAAGGGATGGGAGTTTGGGGGAGGGGTGGAGATAAAGGTTAGGGTGGGGATAGTAAGGGATGGGAGTTTGGGGGAGGGGTGGAGATAAAGGTTAGGGGTGGGGATAGTCAGGGGTGGGAGTGTTTAGGGGAGGGGTGGAGATGAAGGTTTGGGGGTGGGGATAGTAAGGGATGGGAGTTTGGGGGAGGGGTGGAGATAAAGGTTAGGGGTGGGGATAGTCAGGGGTGGGAGTGTTTAGGGGAGGGGCGGAGATTAAGGTTAGGGGCGGGGATAGTAAGGGATGGGAGTTTGGGGGAGGGGTGGAGATAAAGTTTAGGGGTGGGGATAGTCAGGGGTGGGAGTGTTTAGGGGAGGGGCGGAGATGAAGGTTGGGGCGGGGATAGTAAGGGATGGAAGTTTGGGGGAGGGGTGGAGATAAAGGTTAGGGGCGGGGATAGTAAGGGATGGGAGTTTGGGGGGAGGGGTGGAGATAAAGGTTAGGGGTGGGGATAGTCTGGGGTGGGAGTGTTTAGGGGAGGGGCGGAGATGAAGGTTGGGGGTTGGGATAGTAAGGGATGGGAGTTTGGGGGAGGGGTGGAGATAAAGGTTAGGGGTGGGGATAGTCAGGGGTGGGAGTGTTTAGGGGAGGGGCGGAGATTAAGGTTAGGGGCGGGGATAGTAAGGGATGGGAGTTTGGGGGAGGGGTGGAGATAAAGGTTAGGGGTGGGGATAGTCAGGGGTGGGAGTGTTTAGGGGAGGGGCGGAGATGAAGGTTGGGGGCGGGGATAGTAAGGGATGGAAGTTTGGGGGAGGGGTGGAGATAAAGGTTAGGGGCGGGGATAGTAAGGGATGGGAGTTTGGGGGAGGGGTGGAGATAAGGTTAGGGGTGGGGATAGTCTGGGGTGGGAGTGTTTAGGGGAGGGGCGGAGATGAAGGTTGGGGGCGGGGATAGTAAGGGATGGGAGTTTGGGGGAGGGGTGGAGATGAAGGTTAGGGGTGGGGATAGTCTGGGGTGGGGAGTGTTTAGGGGAGGGGCGGAGATGAAGGTTGGGGGCGTGTGTGATGGAGGGTAGGCAGGACAGAACACACAGAGCAGATGGCAAACGCACAAAGCTTTATTGAGGCAACAAACCGACAGTCACTCAATGGGGAATGGCAGGGAGGTGATCTCGCCAGTAGGGGGCAGCAAGGAGGGGCTAAAACACTTATAGTCCAGTATTGAGAGCAAAGAGAAAGTCTCTATAGCAGATGGTAATCCAACAGGGGGGGTGGGGGGGTCATCACAGGGACAGTTCAGGGCTGGGGGTCTCAGGCAGGCTGGCTTGTTCGGTCTCCCCTCCTTTGGACTGGGGTCTCAGGCAGCAGGCATACAATCTCCCCCCTGGGCTGGGGGTCTTCAGGCAGGCTGGCAGGCAGTCTACCCCTGGGCTTGGGGGTCTCAGGCAGGCTGGCAGGAAATCTACTCCTAGGCTGGGGGTCTCAGGCAGGCTGGCAGGCAGTCTACCCCTGGGCTGGGGGTCTCAGGCAGGCTGGCAGGCAGTCTACCCCTGGGCTTGGGGGTCTCAGGCAGGCTGGCAGGAAATCTACCCCTAGGCTGGGGGTCTCAGGCAGGTTGGCAGGCAAGGCACCCCTAGGCTGGGGGTCTCAGGTGTCTTGGAAATTCGCTTTAACGAATTTCTCCTTACCGTGAGTACTCGCAGTTGGATGCGCAGAAATCCCCCATAAAGCTGTGCGAATCTCGCTTACCACGACTGCAGCCAAACTACACGATTCCTGCCCATCCAAATACTTTGGTCCTGTTGAATTTGTGGGTGATTGGAGCTCCGCTACCCTAGAATGATCACACGACACTCTAAGGCTGGTGTTGCAATCCACATAAGGGCTGATTTTAGGCTCAGCTCTCTGTTTTATTAAGAATACACACATGCCCCCCACATGAATAAAGTCAATCCCTCCCACCGAACAATGCAATGGGGAGTACCTATACAGAGGATATACATTCCAATTGGAGCATAGCCTTTGCTATTATCTATCACTGGTCCTCCCCCATGAACCTTCTGAGGTCAGCAGACTTCCTCCCCTTCCCCCCTATGAGCCATCTGAGGTCATATTTCCTGTCCTACTAGCTTCTATTGGTATGTACATTCTCTGCACAAGCACTCTCTAAAAATATCAGTCTGTACCTGGATGGGCCCGATACGATCTTTATTAAAACACATCCATCCGAGATACAGTTCAGATTAGTAATGGGTTGTAAGATATGCACAAGCCTACACGTGGAGTTCACACCGCTTGCGCATTGCGTTATGAAGCCCACGTGGTACCATGCTGCTGATATGTGGATACAGGCCCACGGTCTACTGACAGCAGCATTCGCATGGAATGCCGTGGTGGTATACACGCCGGTCTATAAGCGCAGATCTGCCATCTCATCCATTACCAAGCCGAGTACTGTAATACATACATTGTACATGCGCATGGCCCAATTGCAGCCTTCAGAGCTTTAATTAAGCCACACGAGAGACATATGAATAACACGAATACATGACACATTTAAAGTTCGACCAACAATACAAAATTTCCATGACACAGGCAGGTTGGCAGGCAAGGCACCCCTAGGCTGGGGGTCTCAGGCAGGTTGGCAGCAAAGCACCCCTAGGCTGGGGGTCTCAGGCAGGTTGGCAGCAAAGCACCCCTAGGCTGGGGGTCTCAGGCAGGTTGGCAGCAAAGCACCCCTAGGCTGGGGGTCTCAGGCAGGGCTTGGGTGCGGTTCCCCTCTTGGCTGGGGGTTTTGGCAGAGTCTAGCCACGAGGGTCACGCCACAGCTGGGCTCCCTCAATGGCTATGCAGCGGAGAAGATGACCGGAGCTTCTTAAGCTGATGCAGGACGCTCTCCGGTCGTCTTAGCAACCGGGGCGGGCCGGGGGGCAGTGTGCCTTGTCGCCTGGCAATGAGGCATGCCTCCTGGACACGGGCCGCGCTTTTCATGAACGCAACCTTTGTCCAGGGACATCCGCAAGTGCGGGAACTTCCTGTGGATAGTCAGGGGTGAAAATTTGGGGGAGGGGTGGAGATGAAGGTTGGGGGTGGGGATAGTCAGGGATGGGAGTGTTTGGGGAAGGGGTGGAGATGAAGGTTGGGGGCGGGGATAGTCAGGGAAGGGAGTGTTTGGGGGAGGGGTGGAGATGAAGGTTGGGGGTGGGGATAGTCAGGGGTGGGAGTGTTTGGGGGAGGGGTGGAGATGAAGGTTGGGGGCTGGGGTAGTCAGGGTGGGAGTGTTTGGGGAAGGGGTGGAGATGAAGGTTGGGGGCGGGGATAGTCGGGGTGGGAGTGTTTGGGGGAGGGGTGGAGATGAAGGTTGGGGGCTGGGGTAGTCGGGGTGGGAGTGTTTGGGGGAGGGGTGGAGATGAAGGTTGGGGGCTGGGGTAGTCGGGGTGGGAGTGTTTGGGGGAGGGGTAGAGATGAAGGTTGGGGGCGGGGATAGTCGTGGTGGGAGTGTTTGGGGGAGGGGTGGAGATGAAGGTTGGGGGCTGGGGTAGTCGGGGTGGGAGTGTTTGGGGGAGGGGTGGAGATGAAGGTTGGGGGCTGCGGTAGTCGGGGTGGGAGTGTTTGGGGGAGGGGTGGAGATGAAGGTTGGGGGCTGGGGTAGTCGGGGTGGGAGTGTTTGGGGGAGGGGTAGAGATGAAGGTTGGGGGCGGGGATAGTCGTGGTGGGAGTGTTTGGGGGAGGGGTGGAGATGAAGGTTGGGGGCTGGGGTAGTCGGGGTGGGAGTGTTTGGGGGAGGGGTGGAGATGAAGGTTGGGGGCGGGGATAATCAGTGATGTGAGTGTTTGGGGGAGGGGTGGAGATGAAGGTTGGGGGCGGGGATAATCAGTGATGTGAGTGTTTGGGGGAGGGGTGGAGATGAAGGTTGGGGGCTGGGGTAGTCGGGGTGGGAGTGTTTGGGGGAGGGGTGGAGATGAAGGTTGGGGGCGGGGATAATCAGTGATGTGAGTGTTTGGGGGAGGAGTGGAGATGAAGGTTGGGGGCGGGGATGGGAGGGGTCACTGATTTCTGGCCTGTCTGGTTCTCCAGGTTTCAGTTTCGGAGAGAATTGACACAACAACAACATGAACTGGAAGTCGGGTCTTTGGCTGAACAGCGCCATCAGCAGGAAATGGAGGAGCACGGCGCCCTCATGGCCTGGAACCTGGAGGAGAACAAGAAAGCTATTCTCAGGAGGTGAGTGCAGTCAGACCAGATCGCTCTTCAGGAGGTGTGTGGCCAGGAGAGCGGATCGCTCTTCAGGAGGTGTCTCTCCTCGGTCCTTTTCAGTGTCCAGCCTCAAGCCCGACTCTTCTGTATCTCTGATGTGTCTCGGATCCGTCACCTCTCCCCTCCCCCTTCTCTCCCCTCCCCCTTCTCTCCCCTCCCCCTTCCCTCCCCCCATCTTCCCCCCATCTTCCCTTCCCCCCCCCGTATGTCGTTCTCCAGGTTGGAACGTCTGCAGTTGGAAGAAAAGGCTTCACAGCTCCAGAGAGAGGAGATCGCCCGACTCCAGGAGGAGGAGAACCTGCAGAGTGTCCAGAAGAGGAAGGAGGCGGTGGAGCGGCTGCAGGTAACTCCACCCACTTCCTCAGTCATACTGCTCATTCATCCCGCCTCTGTAACCCCACCCACTTCCTCAGTCATACAGCTCATTCATCCCACCTCTAACCCCACCCACTTCCTCAGTCATACGGCTCATTCATCCCGCCTCTGTAACCCCACCCACTTCCTCAGTCATACGGCTCATTCATCCCACCTCTAACCCCACCCACTTCCTCAGTCATACGGCTCATTCATCCCACCTCTAACCCCACCCACTTCCTCAGTCATACTGCTCATTCATCCCGCCTCTGTAACTCCACCCACTTCCTCAGTGATACTGCTCATTCATCCCGCCTCTGTAACCCCACCCACTTCCTCAGTCATACGGCTCATTCATCCCACCTCTAACCCCACCCACTTCCTCAGTCATACGGCTCATTCATCCCACCTCTAACCCCACCCACTTCCTCAGTCATACGGCTCATTCATCCCACCTCTAACCCCACCCACTTCCTCAGTCATACGGCTCATTCATCCCACCTCTAACCCCACCCACTTCCTCAGTCATACTGCTCATTCATCCCGCCTCTGTAACTCCACCCACTTCCTCAGTCATACGGCTCATTCATCCCGCCTCTGTAACTCCACCCACTTCCTCAGTCATACGGCTCATTCATCCCTAGTCCCCTGAACACACCCCCCCACTCTCCAGTGCCCCTCCCCCAATGACCTCCTTTTCTATCACAGGAACTTTCCAGGACCTTCATCACTCGGGAGAACCTGGAGGAGAGGATTGAAGCCGCTCTGAATAATCCCAAATCCTACAACTTCTGTGTGGACCGCGAAGGGAGAATTCGGCGTCAGAGTTCAGCTGGGAAGTCATGATGTCATCATTCCCAATTTAGCGTGATGTCATCATTCCCAATTTAGCGTGATGTCATCATTCCCGATCAGCGTGATGTCATCATTCCCGATCAACGTGATGTAATTTTTCAGTGTTTATTCTAATAAATGATGATCCAAAATTGTTCCCACGTTTCCTTCCCACTAATATGTCTGCAGTGTGTGACCCCCGAGATCTGATTGTACCCCAACAACTGGCTGGAGGTCCGGTCCTGGTTGGGGGCCCTGCTCTGTCCTGGGTGGAGGTCCGGTCCTGGTTGGGGGGCCCTGCTCTGTCCTGGGTGGAGGTTTGGTCCTGGTTGGGGGCCCTGCTCTGTCCTGGGTGGAGGTACCGTCCTGGGTGGAGGTCCCATCCTGGTTGGGGGCCCTGCTCTGTCCTGGTTGGAGCACCTGTCCTGGGTGGGGTGGTGTCCTGTCCTGGGTTCGGGCACCATCCTGAGTGGAGGTCCTGTCCTGGGTTCAGGCACCCTTCTTGGGTGGAGCTCCTATCCTGGGTGGGTTGCCCTGTCCTGGTTGGAGCTCATGTCCGGGGGGGGGGGGGTTGCCCTGTCTGTGTGGAGCTCCTGTCCTGGGTTCGGGCAACATCCTGGGTTCGGGCACCATCCTGGGTGGAGCTCCTGTCCTGGGTTCGGGCACCATCCTGAGTGGAGGTCCTGTCCTGGGTTTGGGCACCATCCTGAGTGGAGCTCCTGTCCTGGGTTCGGGCCCTGTCCTGGGTGGTGTCCTTTCCTGGGTTCGGGCACCATCCTGGGTAGAGCTCCTGTCCTGGGTTCGGGCACCATCCTGGGTGGAGCTTCTGTCCTGGGTTCGGGCACCATCCTGGGTGGAGCTCCTGTCCTGGGTTTGGGCACCATCCTGGGTGGAGCCCCTGTCCTGGGTTCGGGCACCATCCTGAGTGGAGGTCCTGTCCTGGGTTTGGGCACCATCCTGAGTGGAGGTCCTGTCCTGGGTTCGGGCCCTGTCCTGGATGGTGTCCTTTCCTGGGTTCGGGCACCATCCTGGGTGGAGCTCCTGTCCTGGGTTCGGGCACCATCCTGGGTGGAGCTCCTGTCCTGGGTTCGGGCACCATCCTGGGTGGAGCTCCTGTCCTGGGTTCGGGCACCATCCTGGGTGGAGCTCCTGTCCTGGGTTCGGGCACCATCGTGAGTGGAGCTCCTGTCCTGGGTTCGAGCACCATCGTGAGTGGAGCTCCTGTCCTGGGTTTGGGCACCATCCTGAGTGGAGGTCCTGTCCTGGGTTTGGGCACCAACCTGAGTGGAGGCTCTGTCCAGGGTTCGGGCCCTGTCCTCGGTGGTGTCCTTTCCTGGATTCGGGCACCATCCTGGGTGGAGCTCCTGTCCTGGATTCGGGCACCATCCTGGGGGGGGGGTGCCCTGTCCTGTGTGGAGCTCCTGTCCTGGGTTTGGGCACCATCCTGGGTGGAGCTCCTGTCCTGGGTTCCGGCACCATCCTGGGTGGAGCTCCTGTCCTGGGTTCCGGCACCATCCTGGGGGGAGCTCCTTTCCTGGGTGGGGTGGTGCCCTGTCTTGGGTGGAGCTCCTGTCCTGGGTTCCGGCACCATCCATGGGAAGACGTTAATTGCTCAGAATAGGCTCCTCCCTCCTCTCTTCTCCCTCCTACAGACAAGGTCCTCGTCCCGGTGAACTGGTCACCTACATCCCGGACATTCTGGGGCAGTGGTGGGACCTGCTCAGTACATTAGTACATGGAGTTACATAGTTTGGCTGAAAAAAGACAAAAGTCCATCCAGTTCAACCATAGAAAAAGTCATAATCCTCCACCCACAGCTGATCCAGAGGAAGGCAGAAAATCCAGCAAAGCGCGATCCAATCTCCTCCTGCAGGGGAAACATTCCTTCCTGATCCCCCGAGAGGCAATCGGATATTCCCGGGATCAACTTTCCCTATAAATGTTCTATCCAGGAAGGAATCCAGGCCGAAGGCGTGTTCACGAGATAATCTAGAAGAGACCCTGATTGAGGTCTGTGAGCTGAGAGGGACCTGTATGGTGGGAAGACGAGGACCCAGCCTGGAGAGTGCTGATAGAGAACGAGGTGAGCCGTGTACCCCGACAGCAAAGCCAGAAAAGGGTGTGACTTGCCACACAAATGGGGATTTGGTACTAGAAACAGTCCTACAACTTTGGGGAACCGATGACCCCAATGTGCTCCTTATGCAGCTCGACCAAAGAGAGGAACATTGGAGGGGATGAGAGCGCCAACTGAAGATGGCCCAACCCCAGCATGAGATTGAATCCTTACCACTATAGGAGGAGGAGACCTGTCCCCGGCCTTTGTCCACAGAGGAGACCTGTCCCCGGCCTTTGTCCACAGAGGAGACCTGTCCCGGGCCTTTGTCCACAGAGGAGGAGACCTGTCCCAGGCCTTTATTCACAGAGGAGGAGACCTGTCCCAGGCCATTGTCCACAGAGGAGGAGATCTGTCCCCGGCCTTTGTCCACAGAGGAGGAGATCTGTCCCCGGCCTTTGTCCACAGAGGAGGAGATCTGTCCCGGGCCTTTGTCCACAGAGGAGGAGATCTGTCCCCGGCCTTTGTCCACAGAGGAGGAGATCTGTCCCGGGCCTTTGTCCACAGAGGAGGAGACCTGTCCCAGGCCTTTGTCCACAGAGGAGGAGATCTGTCCCCGGCCTTTATCCACAGAGGAGGAGACCTGACCCGGGCCTTTGTCCACAAAGGAGGAGACCTGCCCCGGGCCTTTGTCCACAGAGGAGGAGACCTGCCCTGGGCCTTTGTCCACAGAGGAGGAGACCTGCCCCGGGCCTTTGGTCACAAAGGAGGAGGCCTGGCCCGGGCCTTTATCCACAAAGGAGGAGACCTGGTCCGGGCCTTGTCCACAGAGGAGGAGACCTGCCCCGGGCCTTTGTCCACAGAGGAGGAGACCTGCCCTGGGCCTTTGTCCACAGAGGAGGAGACCTGCCCCGGGCCTTTGGTCACAAAGGAGGAGGCCTGGCCCGGGCCTTTATCCACAAAGGAGGAGACCTGGTCCGGGCCTTGTCCACAGAGGAGGAGACCTGCCCCGGGCCTTTGTCCACAGAGGAGGAGACCTGCCCGAGCCTTTGTCCACAGAGGAGACCTGTCCCCGGCCTTTGTCCACAGAGGAGGAGACCTGTCCCCGGCCTTTGTCCACAGAGGAGGAGACCTGTCCCCGGCCTTTGACCACAGAGGAGACCTGTCCCGGGCCTTTGTCCACAGAGGAGGAGACCTGTCCCAGGCCTTTATCCACAGAGGAGGAGACCTGTCCCAGGCCTTTATCCACAGAGGAGGAGACCTGTCCCCGGCCTTTGTCCACAGAGGAGGAGACCTGTCCCCGGCCTTTGTCCACAGAGGAGACCTGTCCCCGGCCTTTGTCCACAGAGGAGACCTGTCCCGGGCCTTTGTCCACAGAGGAGGAGACCTGTCCCAGGCCTTTATCCACAGAGGAGGAGACCTGTCCCAGGCCTTTCTCCACAGAGGAGGAGACCTGTCCCAGGCCTTTCTCCACAGAGGAGGAGACCTGTCCCCTGCCTTTTGTCCACAGAGGAGGAGACCTGTCCCAGGCCTTTATCCAAAGAGGAGGAGACCTGCCCCGGCCTTTGTCCACAAAGGAGGGAACCTGCCCCGGGCCTTTGTCCACAGAGGAGGAGACCTGCCCCGGGCCTTTGTCCACAGAGGAGGAGACCTGCCCCGGGCCTTTGTCCACAGAGGAGGAGACCTGCCCCGGGCCTTTGTCCACAAAGGAGGAGACCTGCCCCGGGCCTTTGTCCACAGAGGAGGAGATCTGTCCCCGGGCCTTTGTCCACAGAGGAGGAGACCTGCCCCGGGCCTTTGTCCACAGAGGAGGAGACCTGCCCCGGGCCTTTGTCCACAGAGGAGGAGATCTGTCCCCGGGCCTTTGTCCACAGAGGAGGAGATCTGTCCCCGGGCCTTTGTCCACAGAGGAGGAGACCTGTCCCGGGCCTTTGTCCACAGAGGAGGAGACCTGACCCGGGCCTTTGTCCACAGAGGAGGAGACCTGACCCGGGCCTTTGTCCACAGAGGAGGAGACCTGTCCCGGGCCTTTGTCCACAGAGGAGGAGACCTGCCCCCGGCCTTTGTCCACAGAGGAGGAGACCTGCCCCCGGCCTTTGTCCACAGAGGAGGAGACCTGCCCCCGGCCTTTGTCCACAGAGGAGGAGACCTGTCCCCGGCCTTTGTCCACAGAGGAGGAGACCTGCCCCGGGCCTTTGTCCACAGAGGAGGAGACCTGCCCCGGGCCTTTGTCCACAGAGGAGGAGACCTGCCCCGGGCCTTTGTCCACAGAGGAGGAGACCTGTCCCGGGCCTTTGTCCACAGAGGAGGAGACCTGTCCCGGGCCTTTGTCCACAGAGGAGGAGACCTGTCCCGGGCCTTTGTCCACAGAGGAGGAGACCTGCCCCGGGCCTTTGTCCACAGAGGAGGAGACCTGCCCCGGGCCTTTGTCCACAGAGGAGGAGACCTGTCCCGGGCCTTTGTCCACAGAGGAGGAGACCTGCCCCGGGCCTTTGTCCACAGAGGAGGAGACCTGTCCCGGGCCTTTGTCCACAGAGGAGGAGACCTGTCCCGGGCCTTTGTCCACAGAGGAGGAGACCTGTCCCGGGCCTTTGTCCACAGAGGAGGAGACCTGTCCCGGGCCTTTGTCCACAGAGGAGGAGACCTGTCCCGGGCCTTTGTCCACAGAGGAGGAGACCTGTCCCGGGCCTTTGTCCACAGAGGAGGAGACCTGTCCCGGGCCTTTGTCCACAGAGGAGGAGACCTGTCCCGGGCCTTTGTCCACAGAGGAGGAGACCTGTCCCGGGCCTTTGTCCACAGAGGAGGAGACCTGTCCCGGGCCTTTGTCCACAGAGGAGGAGACCTGTCCCGGGCCTTTGTCCACAGAGGAGGAGACCTGTCCCGGGCCTTTGTCCACAGAGGAGGAGACCTGTCCCGGGCCTTTGTCCACAGAGGAGGAGACCTGACCCGGGCCTTTGTCCACAGAGGAGGAGGCCTGACCCGGGCCTTTGTCCACAGAGGAGGAGGCCTGTCCCGGGCCTTTGTCCACAGAGGAGGAGACCTGCCCCCGGCCTTTTCTCACAGAGGAGACCTGCCCCCGGCCTTTTCTCCACAGAAGAGGAGACCTGCCCCCGGCCTTTGTCCACAGAGGAGGAGACCTGCCCCCGGCCTTTGTCCACAGAGGAGGAGACCTGCCCCCGGCCTTTGTCCACAGAGGAGGAGACCTGCCCCCGGCCTTTGTCCACAGAGGAGGAGACCTGCCCCCGGCCTTTGTCCACAGAGGAGGAGACCTGCCCCCGGCCTTTGTCCACAGAGGAGGAGACCTGCCCCCGGCCTTTGTCCACAGAGGAGGAGACCTGCCCCCGGCCTTTGTCCACAGAGGAGGAGACCTGCCCCCGGCCTTTGTCCACAGAGGAGGAGACCTGCCCCCGGCCTTTGTCCACAGAGGAGGAGACCTGCCCCCGGCCTTTGTCCACAGAGGAGGAGACCTGCCCCCGGCCTTTGTCCACAGAGGAGGAGACCTGCCCCCGGCCTTTGTCCACAGAGGAGGAGACCTGCCCCCGGCCTTTGTCCACAGAGGAGGAGACCTGCCCCCGGCCTTTTCTCACAGAGGAGACCTGCCCCCGGCCTTTTCTCCACAGAAGAGGAGACCTGCCCCCGGCCTTTGTCCACAGAGGAGGAGACCTGCCCCCGGCCTTTGTCCACAGAGGAGGAGACCTGCCCCCGGCCTTTGTCCACAGAGGAGGAGACCTGCCCCCGGCCTTTGTCCACAGAGGAGGAGACCTGCCCCCGGCCTTTGTCCACAGAGGAGGAGACCTGCCCCCGGCCTTTGTCCACAGAGGAGGAGACCTGCCCCCGGCCTTTGTCCACAGAGGAGGAGACCTGCCCCCGGCCTTTGTCCACAGAGGAGGAGACCTGTCCCCGGCCTTTGTCCACAAAGGAGGAGACCTGCCCCCGGCCTTTTCTCACAGAGGAGGAGACCTGCCCCCGGCCTTTTCTCACAGAGGAGGAGACCTGCCCCCGGCCTTTGTCCACAGAGGAGGAGACCTGCCCCCGGCCTTTGTCCACAGAGGAGGAGACCTGCCCCGGGCCTTTGTCCACAGAGGAGGAGACCTGCCCCCGGCCTTTGTCCACAGAGGAGGAGACCTGCCCCCGGCCTTTTCTCACAGAGGAGACCTGCCCCCGGCCTTTTCTCCACAGAAGAGGAGACCTGCCCCCGGCCTTTGTCCACAGAGGAGGAGACCTGCCCCGGGCCTTTGTCCACAGAGGAGGAGACCTGCCCCGGGCCTTTGTCCACAGAGGAGGAGACCTGCCCCGGGCCTTTGTCCACAGAGGAGGAGACCTGTCCCGGGCCTTTGTCCACAGAGGAGGAGACCTGTCCCGGGCCTTTGTCCACAGAGGAGGAGACCTGACCCGGGCCTTTGTCCACAGAGGAGGAGGCCTGTCCCGGGCCTTTGTCCACAGAGGAGGAGACCTGCCCCCGGCCTTTTCTCACAGAGGAGACCTGCCCCCGGCCTTTTCTCCACAGAAGAGGAGACCTGCCCCCGGCCTTTGTCCACAGAGGAGGAGACCTGCCCCCGGCCTTTGTCCACAGAGGAGGAGACCTGCCCCCGGCCTTTGTCCACAGAGGAGGAGACCTGCCCCCGGCCTTTGTCCACAGAGGAGGAGACCTGCCCCCGGCCTTTGTCCACAGAGGAGGAGACCTGCCCCCGGCCTTTGTCCACAGAGGAGGAGACCTGCCCCCGGCCTTTGTCCACAGAGGAGGAGACCTGCCCCCGGCCTTTGTCCACAGAGGAGGAGACCTGCCCCCGGCCTTTGTCCACAGAGGAGGAGACCTGCCCCCGGCCTTTGTCCACAGAGGAGGAGACCTGCCCCCGGCCTTTGTCCACAGAGGAGGAGACCTGCCCCCGGCCTTTGTCCACAGAGGAGGAGACCTGCCCCCGGCCTTTGTCCACAGAGGAGGAGACCTGCCCCCGGCCTTTGTCCACAGAGGAGGAGACCTGCCCCCGGCCTTTGTCCACAGAGGAGGAGACCTGCCCCCGGCCTTTGTCCACAGAGGAGGAGACCTGCCCCCGGCCTTTGTCCACAGAGGAGGAGACCTGCCCCCGGCCTTTGTCCACAGAGGAGGAGACCTGCCCCCGGCCTTTGTCCACAGAGGAGGAGACCTGCCCCCGGCCTTTGTCCACAGAGGAGGAGACCTGCCCCCGGCCTTTGTCCACAGAGGAGGAGACCTGCCCCCGGCCTTTGTCCACAGAGGAGGAGACCTGTCCCCGGCCTTTGTCCACAAAGGAGGAGACCTGCCCCCGGCCTTTTCTCACAGAGGAGGAGACCTGCCCCCGGCCTTTTCTCACAGAGGAGGAGACCTGCCCCCGGCCTTTGTCCACAGAGGAGGAGACCTGCCCCCGGCCTTTGTCCACAGAGGAGGAGACCTGCCCCGGGCCTTTGTCCACAGAGGAGGAGACCTGCCCCCGGCCTTTGTCCACAGAGGAGGAGACCTGCCCCCGGCCTTTTCTCACAGAGGAGACCTGCCCCCGGCCTTTTCTCCACAGAAGAGGAGACCTGCCCCCGGCCTTTGTCCACAGAGGAGGAGACCTGCCCCCGGCCTTTGTCCACAGAGGAGGAGACCTGCCCCCGGCCTTTGTCCACAGAGGAGGAGACCTGCCCCCGGCCTTTGTCCACAGAGGAGGAGACCTGCCCCCGGCCTTTGTCCACAGAGGAGGAGACCTGCCCCCGGCCTTTGTCCACAGAGGAGGAGACCTGCCCCCGGCCTTTGTCCACAGAGGAGGAGACCTGCCCCCGGCCTTTGTCCACAGAGGAGGAGACCTGCCCCCGGCCTTTGTCCACAGAGGAGGAGACCTGCCCCCGGCCTTTGTCCACAGAGGAGGAGACCTGCCCCCGGCCTTTGTCCACAGAGGAGGAGACCTGTCCCCGGCCTTTTCTCACAGAGGAGGAGACCTGCCCCCGGCCTTTGTCCACAGAGGAGGAGACCTGCCCCCGGCCTTTGTCCACAGAGGAGGAGACCTGCCCCCGGCCTTTGTCCACAGAGGAGGAGACCTGCCCCCGGCCTTTGTCCACAGAGGAGGAGACCTGCCCCCGGCCTTTGTCCACAGAGGAGGAGACCTGCCCCCGGCCTTTGTCCACAGAGGAGGAGACCTGCCCCCGGCCTTTGTCCACAGAGGAGGAGACCTGCCCCCGGCCTTTGTCCACAGAGGAGGAGACCTGCCCCCGGCCTTTGTCCACAGAGGAGGAGACCTGCCCCCGGCCTTTGTCCACAGAGGAGGAGACCTGTCCCCGGCCTTTGTCCACAAAGGAGGAGACCTGCCCCCGGCCTTTTCTCACAGAGGAGGAGACCTGCCCCCGGCCTTTTCTCACAGAGGAGGAGACCTGCCCCCGGCCTTTGTCCACAGAGGAGGAGACCTGCCCCCGGCCTTTGTCCACAGAGGAGGAGACCTGCCCCGGGCCTTTGTCCACAGAGGAGGAGACCTGCCCCCGGCCTTTGTCCACAGAGGAGGAGACCTGCCCCCGGCCTTTTCTCACAGAGGAGACCTGCCCCCGGCCTTTTCTCCACAGAAGAGGAGACCTGCCCCCGGCCTTTGTCCACAGAGGAGGAGACCTGCCCCCGGCCTTTGTCCACAGAGGAGGAGACCTGCCCCCGGCCTTTGTCCACAGAGGAGGAGACCTGCCCCCGGCCTTTGTCCACAGAGGAGGAGACCTGCCCCCGGCCTTTGTCCACAGAGGAGGAGACCTGCCCCCGGCCTTTGTCCACAGAGGAGGAGACCTGCCCCCGGCCTTTGTCCACAGAGGAGGAGACCTGCCCCCGGCCTTTGTCCACAGAGGAGGAGACCTGCCCCCGGCCTTTGTCCACAGAGGAGGAGACCTGCCCCCGGCCTTTGTCCACAGAGGAGGAGACCTGCCCCCGGCCTTTGTCCACAGAGGAGGAGACCTGTCCCCGGCCTTTTCTCACAGAGGAGACCTGCCCCCGGCCTTTGTCCACAAAGGAGGAGACCTGCCCCTGGCCTTTTCTCACAGAGGAGGAGACCTGCCCCTGGCCTTTTCTCACAGAGGAGGAGACCTGCCCCCGGCCTTTGTCCACAGAGGAGGAGACCTGCCCCCGGCCTTTGTCCACAGAGGAGGAGACCTGCCCCGGGCCTTTGTCCACAGAGGTGGGGTACAGGATGGGTTTGTACTTGGAACCGTATGGTGGATCTGTAACCATTTCCAGAGAAAGGCAACGTGTTCCGGGAGTTCCTGGTGAGGAGGAGAATTGTGTTTCAGCAGATTCTGATGAGGACAAGAAATGGGTGCCTGGAACCCCTTGTGGGTCTTCTATGACCTTCTTCTCTGTCATCACATTCAGTTCTGTGTGCCACCAAGGAAGGACTACTGGGTGATGGGGCAATTCTGGCCCAATCCAAATCTGCTGCCACTCAGCTAACAGCACCGAGTTCTTACAAAGCCATAGATTTCATGCACACCCAGGAGTTGGGCCAGTTGGTGCCGGTCATACTGGTGTGGGAGTTGCGGTGGTACTGGTGTGGGAGTTGCGGTGGTACTGGTGTAAGAGTTGCGGTGGTACTTGTTTGGGAGTTGCGGTGGTATTGGTGTGGGTGTTGCGGTGGTACTGGTTTGGGAGTTGCGGTGGTATTGGTGTGGGAGTTGCGGTGGTACTGGTGTGGGAGTTGCGGTGGTAATGATGTGGGAGTTGCGGTGGTACTGGTGTGGGAGTTGCGGTGGTAATGATGTGGGTGTTGCGGTGGTACTGGTTTGGGAGTTGCGGTGGTATTGGTGTGGGAGTTGCGGTGGTATTGGTGTGGGAGTTGCGGTGGTACTGGTTTGGGAGTTGCGGTGGTACTGGTGTGGGAGTTGCGGTGGTATTGGTGTGGGAGTTGCGGTGGTACTGGTGTGGGAGTTGCGGTGGTAATGATGTGGGAGTTGCGGTGGTACTGGTGTGGGAGTTGCGGTGGTAATGATGTGGGTGTTGCGGTGGTACTGGTGTGGGAGTTGCGGTGGTATTGGTGTGGGAGTTGCGGTGGTATTGGTGTGGGAGTTGCGGTGGTACTGGTGTGGGAGTTGCGGTGGTAATGATGTGGGAGTTGCGGTGGTACTGGTGTGGGAGTTGCGGTGGTAATGATGTGGGTGTTGCGGTGGTACTGGTGTGGGAGTTGCGGTGGTATTGGTGTGGGAGTTGCGGTGGTATTGGTGTGGGAGTTGCGGTGGTACTGGTTTGGGAGTTGCGGTGGTAATGATGTGGGAGTTGCGGTGGTACTGGTGTGGGAGTTGCGGTGGTATTGGTGTGGGAGTTGCGGTGATTCAGGCAGATGTTGAAGCGACCAGTCCAGGCAGGCTGGGCAGGGAGGAGGACTCTTAGTTCTCGGTGTGATGGAATACTTCATAGGAGTTTTGGTTGTACTGGTAGTATTGGTGGTACTGGTAGTAATAGTGTAGGGTATTGGTGGTACTGGTAGTAATGGTGGTACTGTTGGTCCAGGCAGATGTTGGTGTGATAGGTCCAGGCAGGCCAGCGAGGGAGGAGGACTCTGGATCTCTGTGTGATGATATATTGGTGTAGGGGTACTAGTGTAGGGGTACTAGTGTAGG
Organism: Staurois parvus; assembly: GCF_062004578.1. Classification (NCBI taxonomy): domain Eukaryota; kingdom Metazoa; phylum Chordata; class Amphibia; order Anura; family Ranidae; genus Staurois; species Staurois parvus. The sequence continues at coordinate 24,835 of NW_028321481.1, forward strand.
GGTACTGGTGGTACTGGTGTAGGGGCAGTGGTTGTACTGGTGGTACTGGTGTAGGGATTTTGGTGATTCAAGCAGGTATTGGTGTTTCGAGTCCAGGCAGGCCAGGGAGGGAGGAGGAGGACTCAGGAGGACGAGGAGGAGGAGGACTCAGGAGGAGGAGGAGGAGGACTCTGGAGGGAGGAGGAGGAGGACTCTGGAGGGAGGAGGAGGAGGAGGACTCTGGAGGGAGGAGGAGGAGGAGGACTCTGGTTTTCGGTGTGATGAGATACAGGAAGCCCAGAGAGGAGGAAGTTCTAGAAAAGCAGAAACTGGAGGAGGGAGGGGGAGGGGAGGGAGACTCTGAGTGCAGGGAAGTTCCATAAAGTCCTGATTTCAGAGGAGGAAAGTTGGGGGATCAGGGGGGCAGAGATGTCCCCAGAAGACCCCTGATCCTGGGACGGTAGGGACCCCCCCTCTGCTGGAACAATCATCGGTCAGGATGGCGGCCACAGACAGAGCTCTGAAGGAGGGACAACTCCACATCAAACAGAACAAGTTCGGGAAGGTGAGTCCCCCCTCCTCCTGCTGGACGATCAATACTCATCAATAATCAGAAGATGGTCAGAGAATTGAGAACGATCGATCAGGAGGAGGAGGAGAGCGAAACCAGACTCCGCCCACAACTCGGATAACCCCAATAGACTCCGTCCCCAGCACACCCTACGCATGGGCGACCCCCAACCTCCGCACGCCCTACGCATGGGTGACCCCCAACCTCCGCACGCCCTACGCATGGGCGACCTCCAACCTCCGCACGCCCTACGCATGGGCGACCCCCAACCTCCGCACGCCCTACGCATGGGCGACCTCCAACCTCCGCACGCCCTACGCATGGGCGACCCCCAACCTCCGCACGCCCTACGCATGGGCGACCTCCAACCTCCGCACGCCCTACGCATGGGCGACCTCCAACCTCCGCACGCCCTACGCATGGGCGACCTCCAACCTCCGCACGCCCTACGCATGGGCGACCCCCAACCTCCGCACGCCCTACGCATGGGCGACCCCCAACCTCCGCACGCCCTACGCATGGGCGACCCCCAACCTCCGCACGCCCTACGCATGGGCGACCCCCAACCTCCGCACGCCCTACGCATGGGCGACCCCCAACCTCCGCACGCCCTACGCATGGGCGACCCCCAACCTCCGCACGCCCTACGCATGGGCGACCCCCAACCTCCGCACGCCCTACGCATGGGCGACCCCCAACCTCCGCACGCCCTACGCATGGGCGACCCCCAACCTCCGCACGCCCTACGCATGGGCGACCCCCAACCTCCGCACACCCTACGCATGGGCGACCCCCAACCTCCGCACACCCTACGCATGAATGGCCCCAATCCCCGCACACCCTACACATTGGGCGACACCAACCTCCGCACACCCTACACATGGGCGACACCAACCTCCGCACACCCTACGCATGGGCGACCCCCAACCTCCGCACACCCTACGCATGGGCGACCCCCAACCTCCGCACACCCTACGCATGGGCGACCTCCAACCTCCGCACACCCTACACATGGGCGGCCCCAATCCCCGCACACCCTACGCATGGGCGACCCCCAACCTCCATACGCCCTACGCATGGGCAACCCCCAACCTCCGCACACCCTACGCATGAATGGCCCCAATCCCCGCACACCCTACACATTGGGCGACACCAACCTCCGCACACCCTACACATGGGCGACACCAACCTCCGCACACCCTACGCATGGGCGACCTCCAACCTCCGCACACCCTACGCATGGGCGACCCCCAACCTCCGCACACCCTACGCATGGGCGACCTCCAACCTCTGCACACCCTACGCATGGGCGACCCCCAACCTCCGCACACCCTACGCATGGGCAACCTCCAACCTCCGCACACCCTACGCATGGGCGGCCCCAATCCCCGCACACCCTACGCATGGGCGACCCCCAACCTCCATACGCCCTACGCATGGGCAACCTCCGCACACCCCACGCATGAATGGCCCCAATCCCCGCACACCCTACACATTGGGCGACACCAACCTCCGCACACCCTACACATGGGCGACACCAACCTCCGCACACCCTACGCATGAATGGCCCCAATCCCCGCACACCCTACACATTGGGCGACACCAACCTCCGCACACCCTACGCATGGGCGACCCCCAACCTCCGCACACCCTACGCATGGGCGACCCCCAACCTCCGCACACCCTACGCATGGGCCACCCCAACCTCCGCACACCCTACGCATGAATGGCCCCAATCCCCGCACACCCTACACATTGGGCGACACCAACCTCCGCACACCCTACGCATGGGCGACCCCCAACCTCCGCACACCCTACGCATGGGCGACCCCCAACCTCCGCACACCCTACGCATGGGCGACCCCCCCAACCTCCGCACACCCTACGCATGGGCGACCCCCCCAACCTCCGCACACCCTACACATGGGCGACCCCCAACCTCCGCACACCCTACGCATGGGCCACCCCAACCTCCGCACACCCTACGCATGATAGGCCCCAATCCCCGCACACCCTACACATGGGCAGCCCCAGTCCCCGCACACTCTACGCATGGGCGACCCCAACCTCCACACACTCTACATATTAGTGGCCCCAAACTCTACTTGTTTGGACTGATTGGTAACGTTCCTCTAATTGGGCGTGTCCAGAGGGTCTCAGGGTTTCATCCAGCCAATCCTGCCTTCTGTATATAATGGGGGAGGGGTACGGGGTGAATCGCTGATTTTCTATTATTGATTGCTGATTCCGAGCTGCAGAGAAAGTCATTTAGGGTGGAGTTGGTAAGATCAAAAGGTGGAGCATCCAGACAGGACCAGAGACTCCTCCCACTATCCACATTCCCCGCCCCCACGGAGCACTCAGAAATGTTCCTGCATCACAGCTGTTTGCTACGTCTAAACATGGCTCTGGAAATGGACTTGGCACGCAGACTCCACCCCCTCCCATCTGATTAGAGCAGGCCCGGCTACTTCAATGGGGTGGGGCATACAATCTTCCACCCCTTTTGTGATTGGAAAGAGGAGGGACAAGCAACTTTGACCCCTCCCATATGATTGGAGCCTCTGTCCCCTCCCAAATGATGGAAGAGAGGCGGGGCTAATGACGATACGTCCGTCCCATGCAGTATAAGATCTTCTGTATGACATTCAGTAATCGTCCTTATTGTTGGGGTCACTGAGCGAGTGGGGGTGTCCCCGGCCCCTGGAAGAGGAGGGCCCTGGGGGGGCCCAGGGGAGGAGAGCCCTGGGAGGGGGCCCAGGAATCCTCCTTTAAATCTTACATAGCTGAGCATCTTTGTGATGTCTCTGATCTTCGTACCTCTGGGGTCATCGATCGATTCCCTGCTATTGGCCTCCATGGGAGCCGCTCCCTTTGAACTTCTGGTATTGCCCAGCGTGCTGGTAAATGTTGGAGAATCTCTGATTTTCCATTTAACTTTATCCCCCCAACCTGCCACTTCAGCCCCCCCAACTGGCGACTTCAGCCCCCCCAACCTGCGACTTTAACCCCTCCAACCTGCCACTTCAGCCCCCCCAACCTGCAACTTCAACCCCCTCAAACCTGCGACTTCAGCCCCCCCCAACCTGCCACTTCAGTACCCCCCAACCTGCCACTTCAGCCCCCCCAACCTGCCACTTCAGCACCCCCCAACCGGCGACTTCAGCCCCCCCAACCTGCCACTTCAGCTCCCCCAACCTGCAACTTCAGCCCCCCCAACCTGCCACTTCAACCCCCCCCAACTGGCGACTTCAGCTCTCCCCAACCTGCCACTTCAACCCCCCCAACCTGCCACTTCAGCCCCCCCAACCTGCCACTTCAGCTCTCCCCAACCGGCGACTTCAGCCCCCCCAACCTGCCACTTCAACCCCCCCCCAACCGGCGACTTCAGCTCTCCCCAACCTGCCACTTCAACCCCCCCAACCTGCCACTTCAGCCCCCCCAACCTGCCACTTCAGCACCCCCCAACCTGCGACTTCAGCTCTCCCCAACCTGCGACTTCAGCCCCCCCAACCTGCCACTTCAGCCCCCCCAACCTGCGATTTCAGCTCTCCTTAACCGGCAACTTCAACCCCCCCAACCTGCTACTTCAGCCCCCCCAACCTGCCACTTCAGGTCTCCCCAACCGGCGACTTCAGCCCCCCCAACCTGCGACTTCAGCCCCCCCAACCTGCCACTTCAGCCCCCCCAACCTGCCACTTCAGCCCCCCCAACCTGCCACTTCAGCCCCCCCAACCTGCCACTTCAGCCCCCCCAACCTGCCACTTCAACCCCCCCAACCTGCGACTTCAGCCCCCCCAACCGGCGACTTCAGCTCTCCCCAACCGGCGACTTCAACCCCCCCAACCTGCCACTTCAGCCCCCCCAACCTGCGACTTCAGCTCTCCCCAACCGGCGACTTCAGCCCCCCCCAACCTGCGACTTCAGCCCCCCCAACCTGCCACTTCAACCCCCCCAACCTGCGACTTCAGCCCCCCCAACCGGCGACTTCAGCCCCCCCAACCTGCCACTTCAGCACCCCCCAACCTGCCACTTCAACCCCCCCAACCTGCCACTTCAGCCCCCCCAACCGGCGACTTCAGCCCCCCTCAACCTGTGACTTCAGCCCCCCCAACCGGCGACTTCAGCCCCCCAACCGGCGACTTCAGCCCCCCAATCTGCGACTTCAGCCCCCCCAACCTGAGACTTCAGCCCCCCCAACCTGCGACTTCAGCCCCCCCAACCTGCCACTTCAGCCCCCCCCAACCTGCCACTTCAGCCCCCCCCAACCTGCCACTTCAGCCCCCCCCAACCTGCCACTTCAGCTCCCCCCAACCTGCGACTTCAGCCCCCCCAACCTGCGACTTCAGCCCCCCCAACCGGCGACTTCAACTCCCCCAACCTGCGACTTCAGCTCCCCCCAACCTGCGACTTCAGCTCCCTCCAACCAGCGACTTCAGCCCCCCCCCAACCTGCGACTTCAGCACCCCCCAACCTGCGACTTCAGCACCCCCCAACCTGCCACTTCAGCACCCCCCAACCTGCCACTTCAACCCCCTCAACCTGCGACTTCAGCTCCCCCAACCGGTGACTTCAGCCCCCCCAACCAGCGACTTCAGCCCCCCCTAATCTGCGACTTCAGCCCCCCCTAATCTGCGCCTTCAGCCCCCCCTAATCTGCGCCTTCAGCCCCCCCAACCTGCCACTTCAGCCCCTCCCAACCTGCAACTTCAGCCCGCCCAACCGGCGACTTCAGCCCCCCCAACCTGCCACTTCAGCCCCCCCAACCTGCCACTTCAGCCCCTCCCAACCTGCCACTTCAACCCCCCAACCTGCAACTTCAGCTCCCCCCAACTGGCGACTTCAGCCCCCCCAACCTGCCACTTCAGCTCCCCCCAACCTGCCACTTCAGCACCCCCAACCTGCGACTTCAAACCCCCAACCCGCCACTTCAGCCCCCCAACCCGCGACTTCAGCCCCCCCAACCCGCCACTTCAGCCCCCCAACCTGCGACTTCAGCCCCCCCAACCCGCCACTTCAGCCCCCCCAACCCGCGACTTCAGCCCCCCCAACCCGCGACTTCAGCCCGCCCAACCCGCGACTTCAGCCCGCCCAACCCGCCACTTCAGCCCCCCCAACCCGCCACTTCAGCCCGCCCAACCCGCCACTTCAGCCCGCCCAACCCGCCACTTCAGCCCCCCCAACCCGCCACTTCAGCCCCCCCAACCCGCCACTTCAGCCTCCCCAACCCGCGACTTCAGCCCCCCCAACCCGCGACTTCAGCCCCCCCCAACTTGCGACTTCAGCCCCCCCAACCTGCGACTTCTGCCCCCCCAACCTGCGACTTCAGCCCCCCCCAACTTGCGACTTCTGCCCCCCCAACCTGCGACTTCAGCCCCCCCAACCTGCGATATCACTCTCCTGTACTGTTGCTGTGTTGTATGTTGTTGACGTGTGCTGTCACGTTGTATGAGGTTCTATGTTCTAGCTGATGTGAGCTCCAGGTCCCAGCTTTGCTGTGTTCCGTGTGAAGTATATATGTCTGGTTGTGGCGTTCCGTGTTGTCGCTCCCCCTCCCCTCCCCCGTCAGACATTTAGATGAAGTCGCTCAGAATCTCTCGTTTTTCTTGTTGCGTTCATTAGTTTCCTGTTGCTGGTTGTGTAACAGACGACTCCACGTGTGGTCCATGCTTTCGGTTTGTGAGCTCGGCCCCCACAGTCCCATCACTGAGATGTCACCAGGGGCCAATTCTGACCGGACACGGACCCAGCACTGACCCGACATGGACCCAGCACTGACCCGACATGGACCCACCACTGACCCGACATGGACCCACCACTGACCCGACATGGACCCAGCACTGACCCGACATGGACCCACCACTGACCCGTCATGGACCCAGCACTGACCCGACATGGACCCAGCACTGACCCGACATGGACCCACCACTGACCCGTCATGGACCCAGCACTGACCCGACATGGACCCACCACTGACCCGACATGGACCCACCACTGACCCGACATGGACCCAGCACTGACCCGACATGGACCCAGCACTGACCCGACATGGACCCACCACTGACCCGTCATGGACCCAGCACTGACCGGACACGGACCCGCCACTGACCCGACATGGACCCACCACTGACCCGACATGGACCCAGCACTGACCGGACACGGACCCGCCACTGACCCGACACGGACCCAGCACTGACCGGACACGGACCCACCACTGACCCGACACGGACCCAGCACTGACCCAACATGGACCCTCCACTGACCCGACACGCACCCACCACTGACCCAACACGGACCCACCACTGACCGGACACGGACCCGCCACTGACCGGACACGGACCCGCCACTGACCGGACACGGACCCGCCACTGTCCGGACACGGACCCGCCACTGTCCGGACACGGACCCGCCACTGTCCGGACACGGACCCGCCACTGTCCGGACACGGACCCAGCACTGACCGGACATGGACCCAGCACTGACTGGACACGGACCCGCCACTGACCCAGCACTGACCCAACAGGGAGCCACCACAGAGACACAAACTACTGAGGGGGAATCTCCCCATTGTGGGAGGGGCAGAGGCACAAACTACTGAGGCGGAGAATCTAACCATTGTGGGAGGGGCAGAGGCACAAACTACTGGGGGGATTCTCCCCATTGTGGGAGGGGCAGAGACACAAACTACAGGGGTGGGGAAATCTCCCCATTGTGGGAGGGGCAGAGACACAAACTACTGAGGGGGAATCTCCCCATTGTGGGAGGGGCAGAGACACAAACTACTGAGGGGGAATCTCCCCATTGTGGGAGGGGCAGAGACAAAAACTATTGTGGGGAGAATCTCCCCATTGTGGGAGGGGCAGACACAAACTACTGGGGTGGGGAAATCTCCCCATTGTGGGAGGGACAGAGATTTGCTGCTGACCTATGATGATGGTTATCAGTGCAGAGTGGAGGGGAGGGTCAGAGGGAGGAGCTTGTATTTGGGGCGTCTCTGGAATGTGTTGTAAATGTGGAGTTATGCTTTAATTCTGACAGAAATGACTCCACCCAGTAGTTGGTCAGAAATCAGGGCGGAGCCTATGGAACATTTCTCTCCAGCGGGGCCAAGGTTCCACCTCTGCGGAGATATTTAGGAATTCTAAATGCCGTTTCCATCCCGCCTCCCTTCCATCCATTGCAGATTTCCCAGAATCCTCTGGTCCTGTAGCGGCAACCCGGCTTTCAGGTTTACTGCTCTGGGAGACCAAGCCATTGGAAGACCCGCCCACAAAGGGCTGATGGGGGGCGGGTGTTTTATGGCACCTCCCACTCATTTGTGTATCTACAGTACAGAAGCAGGTAAGAATCTGCAATGTAGTGAGGAGAGGCCATTCTACCACGTTGGGTGATTTCCTGGTGTAGACCCCCCAATTCTCTTCCCAGATCTGGGGGTCTCCAGCACAGCAGGAATGTCTCCAGGGACAGGCTTGGCACTCTGACCTCACTGACTGCAAATGATTCCGGCAAACTTCCTCTTTCTGGCTCTTCAGGTGACAGATCTAATCTCTCATCATATATCATGATATCTCCTTGTATTTCTGTGGCCATAGTCCGGGGCCTAGGTGGGCTGTCCCTTGTATTTCTGTGGCCATAGTCCGGGGCCTAGGTGGGCTGTCCCTTGTATTTCTGTGGCCATAGGCCGGGGCCTAGGTGGGCTGTCCCTTGTATTTCTGTGGCCATAGGCCGGGGCCTAGGTGGACTGTCCCTTGTATTTCTGTGGCCATAGGCCGGGGCCTAGGTGGACTGTCCCTTGTATTTCTGTGGCCATAGTCCGGGGCCTAGGTGGACTGTCCCTTGTATTTCTGTGGCCATAGTCCGGGGCCTAGGTGGACTGTCCCTTGTATTTCTGTGGCCATAGGCCGGGGCCTAGGTGGACTGTCCCTTGTATTTCTGTGGCCATAGTCCGGGGCCTAGGTGGACTGTCCCTTGTAATTCTATGGCCATAGTCCGGGGCCTAGGTGGGCTGTCCCTTGTATTTCTGTAGCCATAGTCCGGGGCCTAGGTGTGCTGTCCCTTGTATTTCTGTGGCCATAGGTCAGTTCCTAGGTGTGCTGTCCCTTGTAATTCTATGGCCATAGGCCGGGGCCTAGGTGGGCTGTCCCTAGTACAGTTGCAAGAAAAAGTATGTGACCCCCTTGGGATTCCGTGGAGTTTTGCATGAATTGGGCATAAAATGTGCTCTGAACGTCATCTAAGTCACAACAATAGAAGAACACAGTCTGCTGAACATAATACTACACAAACATTAGATGTTGCCATGGTTTAATTGCACATAACATGTAAACATTCACAGTGCAGGGAGGAAAAAGTATGTGAACCTTTGGACTTAATAACTGGTTGACCCTCCTTTGGCAGCAATAACCTCAACCAAATGTTTCCTGTAGTTGCAGATCAGACCTGCACAACGATCTGGAGTCATTTTGGACCACTCCTCTTCACAAAACTGTTTCAGTGTAGCAATATTCTTGGGATGTCTGGTGTGAATCGCTCTCTTAAGGTCATGCCACAGCATTTCAATGGGGTTGAGGTCAGGACTCTGACTGGGCCACTTCAGAAGGCGTATTCTGTGCTGTTGCAGCCATTGTTTTGTTGAATGACTTGTATGCTTTGGGTCATCATTGTCCTGTTGCATCACCCATCCTCTGCGGAGCTTCAGTTGGCGGACAGAGGTTCCGGGAGGTTCCGGGAGGTTCGAGTTCACCGTCTTTCTTTTCTCTCTCCAGAAGTGGAAGCGTTGCTATGTCCTCCTGTATCCGGACTCGCCCTTCGGAGTGGCGCGATTGGAGATCTACGACTGGAAGGACGGCACAACGGCTGGGGAGAAATTTCACACCCGGAAAGCTGCCGACCGGAAAGTCATACGATTAGCAGAATGCATCCACGTGGCTCCAGCACCAGCAGAGAACGCCTATAAAGACAACATGGCCGCCTTCATCATAGAGACCAGCGACAAGACCATGCTGCTGTCTGCGGAGCCCGCTACCTGTGAGGAGTGGGTGCAGACACTGAGCGAGGCCGCATTCCCGGTGAGTGGAGGAGGGGAGAGGAGAAAGTAGGAGCAGTGGGTGCAGACACTGAGCGAGGCCGCGTTCCCGGTGAGTGGAGGAGGGGAGAAAGTAGGAGCAGTGGGTGCAGACACTGAGCGAGGCCGCATTCCCGGTGAGTGGAGGAGGGGAGAGGAGAAAGTAGGAGGAGTGGGTGCAGACACTGAGCGAGGCCGCATTCCCGGTGAGTGGAGGAGGGGAGAGGAGAAAGTAGGAGCAGTGGGTGCAGACACTGAGCGAGGCCGCATTCCCGGTGAGTGGAGGAGGGGAGAGGAGAAAGTAGGAGCAGTGGGTGCAGACACTGAGCGAGGCCGCATTCCCGGTGAGTGGAGGAGGGGAGAGGAGAAAGTAGGAGCAGTGGTTGCAGACACTGAGCGAGGCCACATTCCCGGTGAGTGGAGGAGGGGAGAGGAGAAAGTTGGAGCAGTGGTTGCAGACACTGAGCGAGGCCGCATTCCCGGTGAGTGGAGGAGGGGAGAGGAGAAAGTAGGAGCAGTGGGTGCAGACACTGAGCGAGGCCGCATTCCCAGTGAGTGGAGGAGGGGAGAGGAGAGGAGGAGGGGGAGGAGTAGGTACAGACACTGCAAGGCCACATTCCTGGTGAGTAGAGGAGGGAAGGGGGAAGATGATGGGGGGGTGGAGGAGGAAGGAGGACAATACATGGAGGAGGGGAATGAATGAAGGGAGGATGGGAATGAATGAAGGAGGAAGACAATGGATGGAGTAGGAGGGCAATAAATGGAGGAGTGGAATGAATGGAGGAGGAATGAGAATGAAGGGAGGAGGGGAATGAATGGAGGAGGAGGGGAATGGGGGAGGTGGAGAATGAATGGAGGGGAATGAATGGAGGAGAATGAAGGGAGGAGGGGAATGAATGGAGGAGAATGAATAGGGAAGAGGAGAATGAATGAAGAAGGAATGGAGAAGGGGAATGAATGAAGGTGGAAGACAATGGATGGAGTAGGAGGGCAATAAATGGAGGAGGAGGGGAATGAATGGAGGAGGAGAATTAACGGAGGAAGGTAATTAATGGAGGAGGTGGAGAATAAATGGAGGGAGGAGGAGAATGAATAGAGGAAGAGAATGAATGATGGAGGAGGGGAATGAATGGAGGAGAATGTGGAGAATGAATGGAGGAGGGTAATGTATGGAGGAGGGGAATGAATGAAGTAGCAGGACAATGAATGGAGGAGGAGGACAATGAACGGAGAAGGGCAATAAATGGAGAATGGAGGAGGAGAATGAATGGAGGAAGGAAATAAAGGAGGGGAATGAATGGAGTAGGGGAATGAATGGAGGAGGGGAAGAATGAATGGAGGAAGAGGGGAATGAATGGAGGAGGGGAATGAATGGAGGAGGAGGGGAATGAATGGAGGAGGGGGAGAATGAATGGAGGAAGAGGGTAATGGAGGAAGAGGGTAATGAATGGAGGAGGAGGGGAATGAATGTAGGAGGGGAATGAATGGAGGAGGGGAATGAATGGAGGAGGGGAATGGAGTAGGGGAATGAATGGAGGAGGGAATGAAGTAGGGGAATGAATGGAGGAGGGAATGAAGTAGCAGGACAATGAATGGAGAAAAAGGGCAATAAATGGAGGAGGAGGAGAATGAATGGAGGAAGGAATGAAAGGAGGAGGAGGGGAATGAATGGAGGAGGAGGAAATGAATGGAGGAGGGGAATGGAGTAGGGGAATGAATGGAGGAGGGGGAGAATGAATGGAGGAAGAGGGTAATGAATGGAGGAGGAGGGGAATGAATGTAGGAGGGGAATGAATGGAGGAGGGGAATGGAGTAGGGGAATGAATGGGAGGAGGGAATGAAGTAGCAGGACAATGAATGGAGAAAAAGGGCAATAAATGGAGGAGGAGGAGAATGAATGGAGGAAGGAATGAAAGGAGGAGGAGGGGAATGAATGGAGGAGGAGGGAATGAATGGAGGAGGAAGGAATGACTGGAGGAGGAGGGGAATGAATGGAGGAGGAGGAGCAGAGTCTCTCCTCCTCCACCTCCAGAGTGCCCCCTATCCTGTACATCCTTCCATAGGGGAAGCCTGTGTGGCCTGTGGGGAGGGGCTTCCCTCTGAATGATTCCACGTCTGACTGACCACCTTTCTGTCTATCAGGGAAATGTGAACGGTACAAAGCCGGGGAAGGACGGCCCAGACAGCGTGGCCCTAGAGATGGCGGTAAATAGTATCTACATCTCCCGAGAGCAAGGTGAGCCTCTCCATAGTGCCACGTGTGTCCTGCTCTGTGTATAACACCTCCTCTCCATAGTGCCACGTGTGTCCTGCTCTGTGTATATCTTCCCTTCTCTGTGTATAACACCTCCTCTTCATAGTGCCACGTGTGTCCTGCTCTGTGTATATCTCCCCCTCTCTGCGTATAACACCTCCTCTCCATAGTGCCACGTGTGTCCTGCTCTGTGTATATCTCCCCCTATCTGCGTATAACACCTCCTCTCCATAGTGCCACGTCACATCCCTCACTGATGGCACGTGGTTTATCCTCTGCAGCATCGGAGTTCTGGGTGACGGTACAGAGGACGGAGGCTGCGGAGCGCTGTGGTCTGAGGGGGTCGTATCTTCTCCGAGCCGAGAGCGATTGTCTCATACTGAAGAATGCCGAGACCAAGGAAAGCCTCTACTCCTGGCAATACAAACTGCTGCGCCGCTACGGGAGAGACAAGGTAGGAAGCCACAAAGACCCGATGATCCACGTCCACCAATCAGAGAGACACATAGAGAAGTGGAATGTATGGAAGGCAGATCCAGAATAGGAGGGAGGTTCCGAGATAGGAAGTCTTCTTTGAGATTTGAAGATGGAAGATCTGGAAGGAGGAAATCACATGTAGAGGCAGAAGGACGGTGAGCCACGAGAATCGGGTGATGGACAACGTGGAGTAGGCACGGGTGGAGGAACGTGGAGTAGGCACGGGTGGAGGAACGTGGAGTAGGCACGGGTGGAGGACACGTGGAGTAGGCACGGGTGGAGGACACGTGGAGTAGAAACGGGTGGAGGACACGTGGAGTAGAAACGGGTGGAGGACACGTTGAGTAGGCACGGGTGGAGGACACGTGGAGTAGGCACGGGTGGAGGACACGTGGAGTAGGCACGGGTGGAGGACACGTGGAGTAGGCACGGGTGGAGGACACGTGGAGTAGGCACGGGTGGAGGACACGTGGAGTAGGCACGGGTGGAGGACACGTGGAGTAGGCACGGGTGGAGGACACGTGGAGTAGGCACGGGTGGAGGACACGTGGAGTAGGCACGGGTGGAGGACACGAGGAGTAGGCACGGGTGGAGGACACGTGGAGTAGGCACGGGTGGAGGACACGTGGAGTAGGCACGGGTGGAGGACACGTGGAGTAGGCACGGGTGGAGGACACGTGGAGTAGAAACGGGTGGAGGACACGTGGAGTAGGCACGGGTGGAGGACACGTGGAGTAGGCACGGGTGGAGGACACGTGGAGTAGGCACGGGTGGAGGACACGTGGAGTAGGCACGGGTGGAGGACACGTGGAGTAGGCACGGGTGGAGGACACGTGGAGTAGGCACGGGTGGAGGACACGTGGAGTAGGCACGGGTGGAGGACACGTGGAGTAGGCACGGGTGGAGGACACGTGGAGTAGGCACGGGTGGAGGACACGTGGAGTAGGCACGGGTGGAGGACACGTGGAAAAGGCACTCGTGGAGAACACGTGGAGTAGGCACGGGTGGAGGACACGTGGAGTAGGCACTTGTGGAGGACACGTGGAGTAGGCACGGGTGGAGGACACGTGGAGTAGGCACGGGTGGAGAACACGTGGAGTAGAAACGGGTGGAGGACACGTGGAGTAGAAACGGGTGGAGGACAAGTGGAGTAGGCACGGGTGGAGGACACGGGGAGTAGGCACGGGTGGAGGACACGTGGAGTAGAAACGGGTGGAGGACACGTGGAGTAGGCACGGGTGGAGGACACGTGGAGTAGGCACGGGTGGAGGACACGTGGAGTAGGCACGGGTGGAGGACACGTGGAGTAGGCACGGGTGGAGGACACGTGGAGTAGGCACGGGTGGAGGACACGTGGAGTAGGCACGGGTGGAGGACACGTGGAGTAGGCACGGGTGGAGGACACGTGGAGTAGGCACGGGTGGAGGACACGTGGAGTAGGCACGGGTGGAGGACACGTGGAGTAGGCACGGGTGGAGGACACGTGGAAAAGGCACTCGTGGAGGACACGTGGAGTAGGCACGGGTGGAGGACACGGGGAGTAGGCACGGGTGGAGGACACGTGGAGTAGAAACGGGTGGAGGACACGTGGAGTAGAAACGGGTGGAGGACACGTGGAGTAGAAACGGGTGGAGGACACGTGGAGTAGGCACGGGTGGAGGACACGTGGAGTAGGCACGGGTGGAGGACACGTGGAGTAGGCACGGGTGGAGGACACGTGGAGTAGGCACGGGTGGAGGACACGTGGAGTAGGCACGGGTGGAGGACACGTGGAGTAGGCACGGGTGGAGGACACGTGGAGTAGGCACGGGTGGAGGACACGTGGAGTAGGCACGGGTGGAGGACACGTGGAAAAGGCACTCGTGGAGAACACGTGGAGTAGGCACTCGTGGAGGACACGTGGAGTAGGCATGGGTGGAGGATAAGTGGAGTAGGCACTCGTGGAGGATACGTGGAGTAGGCACGGGTGGAGGACACGTGGAGTAGGCACGGGTGGAGGACACGTGGAGTAGGCACGGGTGGAGGACACGTGGAGTAGGCACGGGTGGAGGACACGTGGAGTAGGCACGGGTGGAGGACACGTGGAGTAGGCACGGGTGGAGGACACGTGGAGTAGGCACGGGTGGAGGACACGTGGAGTAGGCACTTGTGGAGGACACGTGGAGTAAGCATGGGTGGAGGACACGTGGAGTAGGCACTCGTGGAGGACACGTGGAGTAGGCACTCGTGGAGGATACGTGGAGTAGGCACGGGTGGAGGACACGTGGAGTAGGCACGGGTGGAGGACACGTGGAGTAGGCACGGGTGGAGGACACGTGGAGTAGGCACGGGTGGAGGACACGTGGAGTAGGCACGGGTGGAGGACACGTGGAGTAGGCACGGGTGGAGGACACGTGGAGTAGGCACGGGTGGAGGACACGTGGAGTAGGCACGGGTGGAGGACACGTGGAGTAGGCACGGGTGGAGGACACGTGGAGTAGGCACTCGTGGAGGACACATGGAGCTCCAATAGATGAACAAAGCAGCCAGAGAGTGGCTGGAGAAATGTATATCAATGTCTTCTACTGGTTGTAAGAATCAATGGATATTGGGGCGACCATGAGCAGAGTCCCCCAAAGAGGAATCGGGGTTCCGGAGCGCCAGGAAATCAGCTGCCAATACGGCTACCGCTGTACAAGACCACATCGAGGAGAGGGATTCAGGATAACGGGGAACGGGATTCGCTGTCCATCGGGGAGGAGGAGAGGGATTCAGGATAACGGGGAACGGGATTCGTTGTCCATCGGGGAGGAGGAGAGGGATTCGGGATAACAGGGAACGGGATTCGTTGTCCATCGGGGAGGAGGAGAGGGATTCGGGATAACAGGGAACGGGATTCGTTGTCCATCGGGGAGGAGGAGAGGGATTCAGGATAACGGGGAACGGGATTCGCTGTCCATCGGGGAGGAGGAGAGGGATTCGGGATAACAGGGAGGAGGAGAGGGATTCAGGATAACAGGGAACGGGATTCGTTGTCCATCGGGGAGGAGGAGAGGGATTCGGGATAACGGGGAACGGGATTCGTTGTCCATCGGGGAGGAGGAGAGGGATTTGGGATAACAGGGAATGGGATTCGTTGTCCATCGGGGAGGAGGAGAGGGATTCAGGATAACAGGGAACGGGATTCGTTGTCCATCGGGGAGGAGGAGAGGGATTCAGGATAACGGGGAACGGGATTCGTTGTCCATCGGGGAGGAGGAGAGGGATTCGGGATAACGGGGAACGGGATTCGTTGTCCATCGGGGAGGAGGAGAGGGATTTGGGATAACAGGGAATGGGATTCGTTGTCCATCGGGGAGGAGGAGAGGGATTCGGGATAACAGGGAACGGGATTCGTTGTCCATCAGGGAGGAGGAGAGGGATTCGGGATAACAGGGAGGAGGAGAGGGATTCAGGATAACAGGGAATGGGATTCGTTGTCCATCGGGGAGGAGGAGAGGGATTCGGGATAACAGGGAGGAGGAGAGGGATTCAGGATAACAGGAAGGAGGAGAGGGATTCGGGATAACAGGGAGGAGGAGAGGGATTCGGGATAACAGGGAGGAGGAGAGGGATTCAGGATAACAGGGAGAAGGAGAGGGATTCAGGATAACAGGGAGGAGGAGAGGGATTCAGGATAACAGGGAATGGGATTTGTTGTCCATCGGGAAGGAGGAGAGGGATTTGGGATAACAGGGAACAGAATTCGTTGTCCATCGGGGAGGAGGAGAGGGATTCGGGATAACGGGGAAGGGGATTCGTTGTCCATCGGGGAGAAGGAGAGGGATTCGGGATAACGGGGAACGGGATTCGTTGTCCATCAGGGAGGAGGAGAGGGATTTGGGATAACGGGGAACGGGATTCGTTGTCCATCAGGGAGGAGGAGAGGGATTCGGGATAACAGGGAATGGGATTTGTTGTCCATCAGGGAGGAGAAGAGGGATTCGGGATAACAGGGAGGAGGAGAGGGATTCGGGATAACGGAGGAGGAGAGGGATTCGGGATAACAGGAAGGAGGAGAGGGATTCAGGATAACAGGGAATGGGATTCGTTGTCCATCAGGGAGGAGGAGAGGGATTCGGGATAACAGGGAACAGAATTCGTTGTCCATCGGGGAGGAGGAGAGGGATTTGGGATAACAGGGAAAGGGATTCGGGATAACAGGGAGAAGGAGAGGGATTCGGGATAATGGGGAACGGGATTCGTTGTCCATCAGGGAGGAGAGGGATTCGGGATAACAGGGAACAAGATTTGTTGTCCATCAGGGAGGAGAGGGATTCAGGATAACGGGGAAGGGGATTCGTTGTCCATCAGGGAGGAGGAGAGGGGTTCGGGATAACAGGGAACGGGATTCGTTGTCCATCAGGGAGGAGGAGAGGGATTCGGGATAACAGGGAGAAGGAGAGTGATTCGGGATAACAGGGAGAAGGAGAGGGATTCGGGATAACAGGGAACAAGATTTGTTGTCCATCAGGGAGGAGGAGAGGGGTTCAGGATAACGGGGAAGGGGATTCGTTGTCCATCAGGGAGGAGGAGAGGGATTCGGGATAACAGGGAGAAGGAGAGTGATTCGGGATAACAGGGAGAAGGAGAGGGATTCGGGATAACGGGGAACGGGATTCGTTGTCCATCAGGGAGGAGGAGAGGGATTCGGGATAACGGGGAACGGGATTTGGAACACAGTGCACAGAGGGTCAGTAACATCTTGTAAAGCAGACAAATGGGAGGAGCTGAATAACAGGCTCTTCAGAAGGCCGTGGTGCTCTGACTCTCATGCAGGCGTGATGATTGGCCGTCAGGGAGGAGGAGAGGGATTCGGGATAACAGGCTCTTCAGAAGAAGGCCGTGGTGCTCTTACTCTCATGTAGGCGTGATGGTTGGCCGTCAGGGAGGAGGAGAGGGATTCGGGATAACAGGCTCTTCAGAAGAAGGCCGTGGTGCTCTGACTCTCATGCAGGCGTGATGATTGGCCGTCAGGGAGGAGGAGAGGGATTCGGGATAACAGGCTCTTCAGAAGGCCGTGGTGCTCTGACTCTCATGTAGGCGTGATGGTTGGCCGTCAGGGAGGAGGAGAGGGATTCGGGATAACAGGCTCTTCAGAAGGCCGTGGTGCTCTGACCCTCATGTAGGCGTGATGGTTGGCCGTCAGGGAGGAGGAGAGGGATTCGGGATAACAGGCTCTTCAGAAGGCCGTGGTGCTCTGACCCTCATGTAGGCGTGATGGTTGGCCGTCAGGGAGGAGGAGAGGGATTCGGGATAACAGGCTCTTCAGAAGAAGGCCGTGGTGCTCTGACTCTCATGTAGGCGTGATGGTTGGCCGTCAGGGAGGAGGAGAGGGATTCGGGATAACAGGCTCTTCAGAAGGCCGTGGTGCTCTGACCCTCATGTAGGCGTGATGGTTGGCCGTCATGAAATGTTGACCCGGCTGGTTTCTCAACATGTTTACCTTGAAGGAACCTTTAGTGAAACGTTTGAGATCCTGAGGAACCCCTGAAATGTTCCCATCTACAGCTCACAGCACATTGGTGCGATCAGCCGGTCAGGTAACCACAATTGTTTTTAGAAATCACATTAAATAATAGAAGAAATAATAAAACTGACATATTTCATGTGAAACTTGTGCTGGATGTTTTCTGCAGAAGCTCCATTCTGGGTCAAACTTGAGACAAGCAGTGTACAGGGGGCAGCAGAAGAGGATAGGGCTCAGCAATTACAGCTCCTAAAAGTAGCCATCCCCCCTTTTTTAAGGGACCAAATGTAATTGGACAATTGAATCAAAAGCTGTTTTCTGGCCAGGTGTGGGCTACTCCATTATTTCTTCATCAATTAAGCAGGTAAAAGGTCTGGAGTTGGTTCTGCGGGATTTATATTTGGAATCTATTGCTGTGAACCTCCATCATACGTTCAGAGGAGCTGTCCATGCAAGTGACACCGGCCATTGTACAGCTTCAAAAACTAAACCAAGCCATCAGAGAGATCGCAGCAACATTAGGAGCGGCCAAATCAACAGTTTGGTCCATTCTGAGGAAAGAAGAACGCAGTGGTGAGCTCAGCGACATAAAAAGGCATGGACGTCCACGGGAGACACAAGTGGTGGATAATCGCAGGATCCTCTCCAAGGTAAATAAAACCCATTCACAACATCCAGACAAGTGAAGGACACTCTCCAATAGGTGGGTGTATCATTGTCAAAGTCTACAATCAAGAGGAGACTTCACGAGAGCAAATACAGAGGGTTCACCACAAGGTGCAAACCATTCATAAGCCTGAAGAATAGAAAAGACAGATTAGACTTTGCCAAAAAACATCTAAAAAAGCCGGACCAGTTCTGGAAAAGCATTCTTTGGACGGATGACACGAAGATGAATCTGTACCAGAATGACTGGAAGAACAAAGTGTGGAGAAGGCTTGGAACAGCTCATGATCCAAAGCACACAACGTCATCTGTAAAACATGGCGGAGGCAGGGTGATGGCATGGGCAGAGGCAGGGTGATGGCATGGGCGGAGGCAGGGTGATGGCATGGGCGGAGGTAGGGTGATGGCATTGGTGGAGGCAAAAGGCATGGGCATGCATGGCTTCCAGTGGCACTGGGTCATTGGTGGTTACTGATCATGTGACAGAAGACAGAAGCAGCCGGATGAATTTTGCCGTGTTTACAGATCTACGGTCAGCCCAGATTCTGACAAATGCAGCAAAGATGATTGGACGGCGCTTCACAGTACAGATGGACAATGATCCAAAACACACTGCAAGAGCAACCCAGAAGGAAGGAAAAGAAGTGGAATATTCTGCAATGACCGAGTCAGTCACCTGATCTCAACCCAACTGAGCATGCATTTCACTTGCTGAAGGCAAAACTAAACGCAGAAAGACCCACAAAGAACAACTGAAGACAGCTGCAGTTAGAGCCTGACACAGAATCAGACAGGAGGAAACCCAGTCTTTGGTCATGTCCATGGGTTCCAGACTTCAGGCAAAGCATCAGACAGGAGGAAACCCAGTCTTTGGTCATGTCCATGGGTTCCAGACTTCAGGCAAAGCATCAGACAGGAGGAAACCCAGTCTTTGGTCATGTCCATGGGTTCCAGACTTCAGGCAAAGCATCAGACAGGAGGAAACCCAGTCTTTGGTCATGTCCATGGGTTCCAGACTTCAGGCAATGCATCAGAAAAGAGGAAACCCAGTCTTTGGTCATGTCCATGGGTTCCAGACTTCAGGCAAAGCATCAGAAAGGAGGAAACGCAGTCTTTGGTCATGTCCATGGGTTCCAGACTTCAGGCAAAGCATCAGAAAGGAGGAAACCCAGTCTTTGGTCACGTCCATGGGTTCCAGACCTCAGGCAAAGCATCAGAAAGGAGGAAACCTAGTCTTTGGTCACGTCCATGGGTTCCAGACTTCAGGCAAAGCATAAGAAAGGAGGAAACCCAGTCTTTGGTCACGTCCATGGGTTCCAGACTTCAGGCAAAGCATCAGAAAGGAGGAAACCCAGTCTTTGGTCACGTCCATGGGTTCCAGACTTCAGGCAAAGCATCAGAAAGGAGGAAACCCAGTCTTTGGTCACGTCCATGGGTTCCAGACTTCAGGCAAAGCATCAGAAAGGAGGAAACCCAGTCTTTGGTCACGTCCATGGGTTCCAGACTTCAGGCAAAGCATCAGAAAGGAGGAAACCCAGTCTGTGGTCACGTCCATGGGTTCCAGACTTCAGGCAAAGCATCAGAAAGGAGGAAACCTAGTCTTTGGTCACGTCCATGGGTTCCAGACTTCAGGCAAAGCATAAGAAAGGAGGAAACCCAGTCTTTGGT
>NW_028321481.1:47500-57055 GCF_062004578.1 Staurois parvus
TATTTTCTGGTTCCAGGTTATGTTTTCCTTTGAAGCCGGCAGACGGTGTGCCTCCGGTGCTGGAAATTTTACATTTGAGACATCCCAAGGACATGAGATCTTCCAGAAGGTGGAGTCTTCCATCCGAGCTCAGCAAGGTTCAGAGAACCGGCTAAGTGGCCCCACCTTGGACACAGAGGCCCCTGCAGACATCATGTATCAGAGCTCTGACCCCGGCCAGTTTGAAATACCCAGCCTAGTCACTAAGAAAGATGTGGAGGAAAAAGTGCAAGGAAGAGTTCTTCCCAATCTCCCAGCAGTGAGGGTGGCACAACCTCAGCACCTACTTGACCCTGCAATGCCCGGGAAGTCCAGCACTCCTCCTCGCTCTCCAGTTTCCCACCATTCCACAGACAGCGAGCATTTGGCAGTCTACTCAGAGCCTAAAGATTCTGTCAAGGGGGTAAAACCTCATTTTGATCCTCTGTATTCAGATCCTGTGGACAGTGTATGCAACAAAGATGTCCGATCAAACAAGAAGAAGGTTGCCTCCCCATTATATTCAGACCTGTATGAGCAGGTGGGTTACGAGGTAGTGGGGGGAGGGGTCTCTTCACAAACACTCAGCACCTCGACTGTTCCTCACAGAGGTGAGGAGCATATCTATGATGAGCCAGAGGGGATAGTGCGTACTACGGACGCCCCCCAGCTCTACTCCGAAGTACGAATGGAGGCAGATGCATGGAAAAAGCAAGCGAACGATGAAAAGCTTGGCTACGAATATCCATATAATCCAAGCACTGATGACTACTCCGTACCAAACTTCCAGGGACAACGCAGCCAGCCCCGTACCAAAACAGGCCCTAAACCAATTCCAGCACCAAAACCCCAAGGAGTAATTCTACCAAAACCCCCCGGAAAAGGCAGAGACTTGGAAAAGATGCCGTCTCCTATAATACAGTCAAACAGTAACAACAACAACGGGAACATTGAGGCGTTGTATAGTCAGGTGATAAAAGTGGGGAACAAGAGTGCCAAACCACAGTCTGCACCGCCTCTGCCAGAAACCACCCAACTGCAGTCTGTACCACCCCTTCCTCTAATCCACCAATCACAGTCTGCACCACCTCTACCACCAATCCACCAATCACAGTCTGTACCACCCCTTCCTCTAATCCACCAATCACAGTCTGCACCACCTCTACCACCAATCCACCAATCACAATCTGCACCACCTCTACCACCAATCCACCAATCACAGTCTGCACCACCTCTACCACCCATGAACAAGCCTCCATCTACACCACCAGTCCCATCCACGAACAAACCTCCATCTGTGCAGCCACCACCTCCACCAGCCAAGCCACCCTCTGCGTTGATGGAACCAATACCAGTGAAAACATTGCCATTAACTGTACCAGAGATGAACAAAGTTCTTCCATCCCTGCCATCACCCAGCACAGGCCAGACTATAAACCCTCAATCTTTGCCTGAGCCTCATGACAGCAATGGAACTGATCCATCATCAGTTTCAAAGAAGGACATATCTGTGATTTATGAAGATATGGGGTTTTTGTGAATGTGAGACAAATCCACATTGATGGTTCCTCTAATAGTTCCTCTTATCTGTGGACATAAAAGATTGGCCTTCCTTGCTCCAGTGACCAGGAACAAACATACTGCTGTTCCTTGAGGCTGCAAGGACCATCTGTAGGGAAAACACACCTTACTGATGGGAAATTGTAGACGATATATGTACCTAAATCTCTGGAGCCATCTACCACTGAACCAAGTGTCTGCCACTGTACCGGTCACCATTGTGCCACTCTTTCTCAATAGGTCTCCTGAAGAGGAAGTATGAATATACTTACCTTTCCAGCTGCCCATGTATGGAGAACCTGCTGCATTACCGTTCCCCAGTGGCTTCAAGTGTCCTACAGACCCAGGTGTGTAGAGTACTGGCTTCCCTGTTGGCCACTGTAGCTCCTCCCACTGGCTTGTATGTGAATAAAGAACATATGAGCCTGTGGGAGATTCTGAGTGGTTGATGGGCAGGGGGGGGGGGGGGGGAAGGCAAGTGTTTGACTTGGCCACAGTGGAATACTTGTATACTGGAATACTGGGGAGCAGATGTACAGAGGCGTTTCAGTACATGGACCATGGAAATATTGAAATTCACACTTCTTTTACAGCCGATCCTTTGGGTATAAGTGGCCCTGTGGTGACACTAAGTTTATCCTCCGTCCTTCTGCCCTATGTGGTCATTTAAGTCTGTGCCTCTGAATTTAGTTCCTTTGTTGTTCCTGGTCGGTTCTGTCTTCATCTCTGAATGTTAGTCCTCTGTTTGGCATGACTGGTCCTGTCCTTCGTGGCTGGCCCTATCTGTATCTCTGAATCCGGTTCCTCTGTCTTACGTGGCTGGTCCTATCTGTATCTCTGAATCCGGTTCCTCTGTCTTACGTGGCTGGTCCTATCTGTATCTCTGAATCCAGTACCTCTGTCTTGCTTGGCTGGTCTTGTCTGTATCTCTGAATCCGGTTCCTCTGTCTTACGTGGCTGGTCCTATCTGTATCTCTGAATCCAGTACCTCTGTCTTGCTTGGCTGGTTTTGTCTGTATCTCTGAATCAGGTTCCTATGTCTTATGCAGGCCATAGACGGGTCGTTTATCGGCCGAATTTTCATCCACATGAAAAATCGGCTGATATTGACGCCATTAGTGGGGCAATGCCGTCGGCCGTTTTTCGCGGATCTTCTCGTTTCTTTTTATCGGTAATGCTGGAAAATCCACGAAAAACAGCTGTTTTTCGTCAGCATTGGTGGCAGTATCCATGGCAGGAACGACTGATTTTTCGTTTATCGGCCGACAATTTGGTCGATAAACGGCCCATCTATGGCCTGCATTAAGTGGCTGGTCCTGTCTGTTTCTCTGATTCCAGTTCCTCTGCCTTATGTAGCTGGTCCTATCTGTATCTCTGAATCCGGATCCTATGTCTTAAGTGGCTGGTCCTAGCTGTATCTTTGAATCCGGTACCTCTGTCTTACGTGGCTGGTCCTATCTGTATCTTTGAATCCGGTACCTCTGTCTTACGTGGCTGGTCCTATCTGTATCTCTGAATCAAGTTCCTCTGTCTTACGTGGCTGGTCCTGTCTGTATCTCTGAATCCGGTACCTCTGTCTTACGTGGCTGGTCCTATCTGTATCTCTGAATCAAGTTCCTCTGTCTTACGTGGCTGGTCCTATCTGTATCTCTGAATCCGATTCCTCTGTCTTATGTGGCTGGTCCTATCTGTATCTCTGAATCCGATTCCTCTGTCTTACGTGGCTGGTCCTATCTGTAGCTCTAAATCCGGATCCTCTGTCTTATGTGGCTGGTCCTATCTGTAGCTCTGAATCTGGTTCCTCTGTGTTACGTGGCTGGTCCTATCTACATCTCTAAATCCGGTTCCTCTGTCTTGCGTGGCTGGTCCTGTCTGTATCTCTAAATCCAGTTCTTTGTGGCTGGTCCTGCCTGCTATCTCTGAATCTGGTTCCTCTGTCTTATGTGGTCTTGCCTTCATCCTTTCCTCTAGTTTCTCTGTCCCACGTGACTCATTCCATCTTCATCTCTGAATCTATCTTCATCCTACATGGTCAGTTCTGTCTTCATCTCTGTGGTACCTCCATCCTTTCTTTTTTCCCATTCCGTATGACTTGGTTGTCTCATCCCATCTCCTTTGTGGTCGGTTCTGTCTTCATCTCTGTGGTACCTCCATCCTTTCTTTTTTCCCATTCCGTATGACTTGGTTGTTGTCTCATCCCATCTCCTTTGTGGTCGATTCTGTCTTCATCTCTGTGGTACCTCCATCCTTTCTTTTTTCCCATTCCGTATGACTTGGTTGTCTCATTCCATCTCCTTTGTGGTCGGTTCTGTCTTCATCTCTGTGGTACCTCCATCCTTTCTTTTTTCCCATTCCGTATGACTTGGTTGTCTCATCCCATCTCCTCTGTGGTCAGTTCTGTCTTCATCTCTGTGGTACCTCCATCCTTTCTTTTTTCCCATTCCGTATGACTTGGTTGTCTCATCCCATCTCCTTTGTGGTCGGTTCTGTCTTCATCTCTGTGGTACCTCCATCCTTTCTTTTTTCCCATTCCGTATGACTTGGTTGTTGTCTCATCCCATCTCCTTTGTGGTCAGTTCTGTCTTCATCTCTGTGGTACCTCCATCCTTTCTTTTTTCCCATTCCGTATGACTTGGTTGTCTCATCCCATCTCCTTTGTGGTCAGTTCTGTCTTCATCTCTGTGGTACCTCCATCCTTTCTTTTTTCCCATTCCGTATGACTTGGTTGTTGTCTCATCCCATCTCCTCTGTGGTCAGTTCTGTCTTCATCTCTGTGGTACCTCCATCCTTTCTTTTTTCCCATTCCGTATGACTTGGTTGTTGTCTCATCCCATCTCCTCTGTGGTCAGTTCTGTCTTCATCTCTGTGGTACCTCCATCCTTTCTTTTTTCTCATTCCGTATGACTTGGTTGTTGTCTCATCCCATCTCCTCTGTGGTCAGTTCTGTCTTCATCTCTGTGGTACCTCCATCCTTTCTTTTTTCCCATTCCGTATGACTTGGTTGTTGTCTCATCCCATCTCCTCTGTGGTCAGTTCTGTCTTCATCTCTGTGGTACCTCCATCCTTTCTTTTTTCCCATTCCGTATGACTTGGTTGTTGTCTCATCCCATCTCCTCTGTGGTCAGTTCTGTCTTCATCTCTGTGGTACCTCCATCCTTTCTTTTTTCCCATTCCGTATGACTTGGTTGTCTCATCCCATCTCCTTTGTGGTCGGTTCTGTCTTCATCTCTGTGGTACCTCCATCCTTTCTTTTTTCCCATTACATATGACTTGGTTGTCTCATCCCATCTCCTTTGTGGTCGGTTCTGTCTTTACCTCGGAATCAGTTCCTCCATCTCATTCTGCTGGTTCTAGTTGGGTTCTTCTCTCCCACGTTACTGGCTTTTGTTTTTGAATCCTTTTCCCTCCTTGACACCATGACTTGTTTTTCTCTCTCATTTACACGACTGGTTGTTGTTTTAGCTGGGCTCCTCTTTCCCACTCGACTGGTTCTCCCTTCACTTTGGTTACGGAATCACCATTGGTTTTGTCTCATATTTCTGAACCTCATCGCACTGGCATGTCTGTTACCCTCCTGCCTTCTCTCTCTACGTTTAGGTTGGTCCTCCAAGGTCAGAATTAACCCTTCTGTAAAGGATTTTCTCTTCAGTCACATTTATAAATCTCTCTCTCTCTGGTGTTTGTACTGCCATTAATACGGACGTCATCTGGAGCCTCCGATTTCCTGGTGTTCTCAGTTTTCACACCTTGACGCAGATCATGTACAGTTTTTTACTGCAGTATAAACATTATAGATTGCTACATTGTAATAGATAATAAAGTTCTGGTTTTATTAAGCTTTGTATTGTTCCATTGTGTTATTGGGCTTCTTAGAACAACTCAACTCTTCATCAAGCCATGTGACACAATGAGGAGAAGCTGGAGCAGTAGGAGGTCCATTCACACCCTACAAATGGTGGAGCTGCAGAGATCTCCCAATGGGTAGCATTTCTCTGGAAAGAGCTTTTCTCGTCATACATTTCATTGTCCCTTCTCAGAAAGATACCTTACCCAGCAGTGGAGGACCAGTCACGTAAAACAGAGGAATCGGATTGGAGGCATGCTATGGTGAGATCTCTGTCCATTGGTTCTGCTCATGAAGCTCTTCCTTTGGAATCCTTCATGAGGGAAAAAAAAATCTGGAAAATACCAGTTTTTAATGTAGTGTTACCTTCACCTCCCTTTCCACAGTGAAGGAAATGTGTATTTGCTCTCGGCTGATGCTGAATGTTCGCCCCTCACACAGAAACGATCGGTCTAACAATGGAATGTTCGCCCCTCACACAGAAACGATCGGTCTAACAATGGAATGTTCGCCCCACACAGAAACGATCGGTCTAACAATGGAATGTTCGCCCCTCACACAGAAACGATCGGTCTAACAATGGAATGTTCGCCCCTCACACAGAAATGATCGGTCTAACAATGGAATGTTCGCCCCACACAGAAACGATCGGTCTAACAATGGAATGTTCGCCCCTCACACAGAAATGATCAGTCTAACAATGGAACGTTCCCCCTCACACAGAAATGATCGGTCTAACAATGGAATGTTCGGTGTAACACTGAGAGACAGAATACAACAACAAATTCAGCAGAAATGTGTCTAACAAATGATGACGGATCTGCATGTTCATGAGGGAAAGAAGGATTTGATCCTCTTCACAAAACATGACTTAGTACTTGGTGGCCAATCCCTTGTTGGCAATCACAGAGGTCAGACGTTTCCTGGAGTTGGCCCCCAGGTTCGCACACATCTCAGGAGGGATTTTGGCCCACTCCTCTTGGCAGATCCTCTCCAAGTCATTAAGGTTTGGTGGCTGACGTTTGGCAACTCGAACTTCAGCTCCCTCCACAGATTTTCAATTGGATGAAGGTGTGGAGACTGGCTAGGCCACTCCAGGACCTCAATGTGCTTCTTCTTGAGCCGCTCCTTTGTTGCCTTGGCCGTGTGTTTTGGGTCATTGTCATGCTGGAACACCCATCCACCACCCATTTTCAATGCCCTGGCTGAGGGAAGAAGGTTCTCACCCAAGATTTGAGGGTACATTGCCCTGTCCATCGTCCCTTTGATGCGGTGCAGTTGTCCTGTCCCATTAGCAGAAAAACACCCCCAAAGCAGAATGTTTCCACCACGTTTCACAGTTGGGATGCTGTTCTTGGGGTCATAGGCAGCATTCCTCCTCCTCCAACCCCGGCGAGTTGAGTTGATGCCAAAGAGCTGGATTTTGGTCTCCTCTGACCACAACACTTCCCACCAGTCCTCCTCGGCATCATTCAGATGTTCAGTGGCAGACTTCAGACGGGCCTGGACATGTGCTTTCTTGAGCAGAGGGACCGTGCGGCACTGCAGGATTTCAGTCCTTGTCGGCGTAGTGTGTTACCAATTGTTTTCTTGGTGACTGTGGTCCCAGCTGCCTGGAGATCATTGACAAGATCCTCACGTGTAGTTCTGGGATGATTCCTCACTGTTCTCATGATCATTGACACTCCACGAGGTGAGATCTTGCATGGTGCACCAGACCTAGGGAGACTGACACTTGTTTTGTGTTTCTTCCATTTGTGAATGATTGCACCAACTGTTGTCACCTTCTCACCAAGCTGCTTGGCCATAGTTTGGTAGCCCAGTCCAGCCTTGTGTAGGTCTACCATCTTGTCCCTGACATCCTTGGACAGCTCTTTGGTCTTTGCCATGGTGGAGAGTTTGGAATCTGATGGTTTGATGGCTCCTGTGGACAGGTGTCTTTTATACAGGTAACACAATGAGACTAGCAGCACTCCCTTTAAGAGACTGCTTCTAATCTCAGCTTGTTACCTG
The DNA here is from genome assembly GCF_062004578.1 of Staurois parvus. Taxonomy (NCBI): domain Eukaryota; kingdom Metazoa; phylum Chordata; class Amphibia; order Anura; family Ranidae; genus Staurois; species Staurois parvus. The sequence goes on from NW_028321481.1 coordinate 54,936, forward strand.
TATGAGAGACACCTGGGAGCCAGAAATCCTGCTGAATGATAGGGGATCAAATCCTTCTTTCCCTCATGAACATGCAGATCAGTCATCATTTGTTAGACGCATTTCTGCTGAATTTGTTGTTGTATTCTGTCTCTCAGTGTTACACCGAACATTCCATTGTTAGACCAATCGTTTCTGTGTGAGGGGAGAACATTCCATTGTTAGACCGATCGTTTCTGTGTGAGGGGCGAACATTCCATTGTTAGACCGATCATTTCTGTGTGAGGGGGCGAACATTCCATTGTTAGACCGATTGTTTCTGTGTGAGGGGCGAACATTCACCATCAGCAGGGGAACAAATACGCATTTCCTTCACTATAAGGGCTGATTGTACCATCACATCCTCCATGTCGGTTTCATTATTTTGGAGCAATTTTCTGCACATATTACAAACCCGTATAAGTATGGCGGTGTTTTGGGGAATCTCCCATTTTTCTTTCCTCACAATATCATCTGCAGAGGGTCGGGAGTTATTCTGAAGCCAGGTTGTGGAATGCCTTCAGTATCTGATGGAGGTAAGTCACCCCTTTAGAATGCAGAATTACCTTTATTTTCTAGATGACATGGGAGAGATTGGTACTACAAACCTCGGATATATAGGAGGCAAAAAGAGTCAAGTCCAAACCTTGTCTATAGAGAATGATCTATGTGTACATCTGTGTAGTATGTGACATGGGTTTGTCATGGACTTGTGGTCACCAGTGGTGAAACCCCAACCTATAGCATCTAACGAATGATTGACTTAATGAGGAATCACCTCTGGTTGATGTGGCATTCCCTGGGGGATGTTCTCTGATTTGCTCCAGCAGTAATAGGTGATGTTGCAGACAACAGTCTAAAGCTGACAATTAGAAAGGAAAGCCGTGGAAAGAGCAATGAGTAGAACAAGCAGGGAAGTTGGAAGTCTCTAGGACGTTGGGACCAGCAGAAGGTATATAGATAGGATGTATAAGGCTGGTCCAGGTCAGACAAATTTACAAAGATATACAGAGGTCAGTCCTGGACCTCTCCATACAGCCAAGAATAACCAGAAAGATCCTTCTCACTCAGAAGGACCAGGAGAACCTCCAGAGGACCAGAAAGAGCCTTCACATTCAAAAGAGCAGGGAGAACCTCCAGAGGACCAGAAAGAGCCTTCACATTCAAAAGAGCAGGGAGAACCTCCAGAGGACCAAGAAGATCTTCTCATTCAAAAGGACCACATGAAACCTCCTGAGGGCCTGGAAGATCCTTCTCAATCAAAACGACCAGATAAAACATCCAGAGGACCAGGATGATTCTTATCACTCAAAAAGTGCAAGGAGAATCCTTCCCATTCAAAAGGACCAGAGAAAAACTCCTGAGGACCCGGGAAGATCCTTCTCATTCAAAGGAGCAGAGAGAACCTCCAAAGGATCAGGAAGATCCTTCTCACTCAAAAGGACCAGGAAGAACCCACAGGGGACAAGAAAGATACTTCTCACTCATAAGGACCTGGAAGAACCCACAGGGGACCAGGAAGATACTTCTCACTCATAAAAACCAGGAAGAACCCACAGGGGACCAGGAAGATACCTCTCACTCATAAAAACCAGGAAGAACCCACAGGGACCAGGAAGATACTTCTCACTCATAAGAACCAGGAAGAACCCACAGGGGACAAGAAAGATACTTCTCACTCATAAGGACCAGGAAGAACCCACAGGGGACAAGAAAAGATACTTCTCACTCATAAGGAACTGGAAGAACCCACAGGGGACCAGGAAGATACTTCTCACTCATAAGGACCAGGAAGAACCCACAGGGGACAAGAAAGATACTTCTCACTCATAAGGACCAGGAAGAACCCACAGGGGACCAGGAAGATACTTCTCACTCATAAGGACCAGGAAGAACCCACAGGGGACCAGGATGATCCTTCTCATTCAAGCACTGGCCCATCAGACTGACAAACATGGTAATGCCTTTTCCTTCTTGTTTCTTTTGCCTTTATTTCATCTTCAGGTACACCCAGTCACAAGGACAGCTGAGAAATGAGGATTCCTGGGAGAGGAAGAGACAGTAGAGTGGAATCTCCTGGACCAACACAATGTTGCTGCCAC
>NW_028321482.1:0-37500 GCF_062004578.1 Staurois parvus
CGCTCTTGTTAGGGGGAGGTCAGAGGGAGAGATCTTGTCAGGGGGAGGTCAGAGGGGGCGCCCTTGTCAGGGGAGGTTAGAGGGGGGCGCCCTTGTCAGGGGAGGTTAGAGGGGGGCGCCCTTGTCAGGAGGTCAGAGGGGGCGCTCTTGTCAGGGGGAGGTCAGAGGGGGGCGCCCTTGTCAGGGGAGGTCAGAGGGGGGTGCCCTTGTCAGGTCAGAGGGGGCGCCCTTGTCAGGGGAGGTCAGAGGGGGGCGCCCTTGTCAGGGGGAGGTCAGAGGGGGGGCGCTCTTGTTAGGGGGAGGTCAGAGGGGGCGCCCTTGTCAGGGGAGGCCAGAGGGGGGTGCCCTTGTCAGGAGGTTAGAGGGGGGCGCCCTTGTCAGGGGAGGTCAGAGGGGGTGCCCGCCCTTGTCAGGGGGAGGTCAGAGGGGGGCGCTCTTGTTAGGGGGAGGTCAGAGGGGGCGCCCTTGTCAGGGGGAGGTCAGAGTGGGCGCCCTTGTCAGGGGGAGGTCAGAGGGGGGCGCTCTTGTTAAGGGGAGGTCAGAGGGGGCGCCCTTGTCAGGGGAGGTTAGAGGGGGGCGCCCTTGTCAGGGGAGGTTAGAGGGGGGCGCCCTTGTCAGGAGGTCAGAGGGGGCGCTCTTGTCAGGGGGAGGTCAGAGGGGGGCGCCCTTGTCAGGGGAGGTCAGAGGGGGGTGCCCTTGTCAGGGGAGGTCAGAGGGGGGCGCCCTTGTCAGGGGAGGTCAGAGGGGGGCGCCCTTGTCAGGGGGAGGTCAGAGGGGGGCGCCCTTGTCAGGGGAGGTCAGAGGGGGGCGCTCTTGTCAGGGGGAGGTCAGAGGGGGGCGCTCTTGTCAGGGGGAGGTCAGAGGGGGGCGCTCTTGTTAGGGGGAGGTAAGAGGGGGCGCCCTTGTCAGGGGGAGGTCAGAGGGGGCGCCCTTATCAGGGGAGGTCAGAGGGGGGCGCTCTTGTTAGGGGGAGATAAGAGGGGGCGCCCTTGTCAGGGGGAGGTCAGAGGGGGCGCCCTTGTCAGGGGGAGGTCAGAGGGGGCACCCTTGTCAGGAGGTCAGAGGGGGGCGCTCTTGTCAGGGGGAGGTCAGAGGGGACGCCCTTGTCAGGGGGAGGTCAGAGGGGACGCCCTTGTCAGGAGGTCAGAGGGGGGCGCTCTTGTCAGGGGGAGGTCAGAGGGGACGCCCTTGTCAGGGGGAGGTCAGAGGGGGCACCCTTGTCAGGAGGTCAGAGGGGGCGCCCTTGTCAGCGGGAGGTCAGAGGGGACGCCCTTGTCAGGGGGAGGTCAGAGGGGGCACCCTTGTCAGGAGGTCAGAGGGGGGCGCTCTTGTCAGGGGGAGGTCAGAGGGGACGCCCTTGTCAGGGGGAGGTCAGAGGGGGCACCCTTGTCAGGAGGTCAGAGGGGGGCGCTCTTGTCAGGGGGAGGTCAGAGGGGGCACCCTTGTCAGGAGGTCAGAGGGGGGCGCTCTTGTCAGGGGGAGGTCAGAGGGGACGCCCTTGTCAGGGGGAGGTCAGAGGGGGCACCCTTGTCAGGAGGTCAGAGGGGGGCGCTCTTGTCAGGGGAGGTCAGAGGGGACGCCCTTGTCAGGGGGAGGTCAGAGGGGGCACCCTTGTCAGGAGGTCAGAGGGGGCGCCCTTGTCAGGGGGAGGTCAGAGGGGGCGCTCTTGTCAGGGGGAGGTCAGAGGGGACGCCCTTGTCAGGGGGAGGTCAGAGGGGGCACCCTTGTCAGGAGGTCAGAGGGGGGCGCTCTTGTCAGGGGGAGGTCAGAGGGGGGCACCATTATCAGGGAAGGTCAGAGGGGGCGCCCTTGTCAGGTAGGGAGGCATTGTGAGGGGGAGGTTTCAGCATGCCATGTCTGAGGTAAGTCGTGAGGCCTACAGACTTCCTGTTTATAGAACACTCGGCCTCCTCCTCCCCATTTGCTGCCACTCAGCGTGGTCACCATGTTTCCTCTCACACACAATGATACAATGGTCACAGAATGGAGCCATTATTGTGGTCCCGCTGGTTGTACACGGAAACTCCTCCACCTCACACTGCCTCTCACCCACCACAACGGCAGACACCCGTACATGGGGGGTGTATGTGTGGTCGGGTGCACACCCGTGGAGGGGCGGAGCACATCACACAGACATTACCTCAGGAAATGGCGGGCCCACTATCCGCTCACAAATGCGCGCCTTTCCTCAACCACGCCCCTTCCACAAGGCTCCGCGAGGTGATTACTGGCCACGCCCTCCCAGCTGCCTGGAGCGCAGCCCCGCCCCCTGCGCTGTACTCTGGTTAGGAGGGACTTAGGGGGCAGATCCTGGCTGGGGGCGGGCCACATTGTCCACGTGTGTCACCAGACATGCGTAGATTACAGCTCCAGCTCCCCTGAAATGCAGATAAATGGGTCACTTGCTGCCTGAGCCATGTGACTCCCAGGACCAATAGCGGATGTCATCACTTCTTAAAGTGACCATCACCCAGAAAATGAACTTCCCCCAAATCTGCTTTCTCCCTGCAGACGCCCATTTACAGTAACATTGCCTTCTGAAGAGCAGTCCTCTGAGGATTGCTTTTCAGGAGGTGTTTGTCTTCTGCTTTGAACCTATAGAAATCCGTTCCACGCCTGCATGTACTGCGCACGATTGGGCCGAACACAACGGCGGGAATCATTTTTATTGCGTGTATATATATACCTGGGACGGTAACAAAACGTTTTTCCTATGGGAAGTCATTGTGACGCGGCTACTTCCTGGTTTCTCACCTAGGTGAGGGCGACATGGGGATCAGCCACCTGCTGCCTCACCAGGATGTCTACATTGCTCCTCCCAGGAGGCGTGGCTTCAAGACGAAATCCCATCACTGTTCGCGCACGCGCAGACACGCCGCAGGTCAGCCAGATAATCGGGGTCTGCGCATGCGTGTCCATAAAATGATCGGGTGCCAGATGAGCTTGTATGCCACCGGTGACGTCACAGCGCTGATGTTTGGTGATTGGCTGCGTGTTCACCCAGGCCCGTCCTATGGCGTTATCAGTACTGACCAATCAGTTTCTTCCTTTTGTGGGCGGACAGCAGATGATGCGATAAAGGTGAAGCTCCCTCCCAGGCGGGGGCTCGGTTCGGGAAACTTAGATCTGGGCTCACGGTAATCAGTTGAGCTTCGTGTGATTATTTTGGTCTGTTCTGTGTTTCAGCGGCTGCTTCCCCCATCTGTCTGTCTGGAAAGGTTCTGGGATGGTTATTTATGCAGCCATCACCAATCCTTGGGGAAGAGGTGCCCAGATGGTGGCTGGGAGGGAGCATAAATAGCCAGGGGGCTTGGAACAGAGGGAATCTTGTAACAGAGGGGATCTTGTAACAGAGGGGATCTTGTCCTAGCCTAGAAGAAGAGATCCCAGCCTAGAGGGCTGCTGCCCTTTTGGCCATGCCTGCTTCTCATTGAGGTCCCAGCTATGCTAGCTGGGAGGGGCCTATTCTGCTGAAGTTTGCTGGAACAGACGGAGGGATTTCTTTGGGGGAATCTGGTCTGAAGAGAGAGGTGTCTGGGTGACACTGGAAGGAGGCATCCAATTATCCAAGGACAATAGTGAGAGGCTGTGTGCTGCTATCCCTCTTGTACTGGACTCAGCGTTACTGAAAGGGGACATCAGGGGCGTAATTACAGGGGTCACAATTGTGACCCGGCCCCATGCTCCAGGGAGCCCGTGCGACCCCCCGTGTACACCTGGATAGAACAGGTGGCTGCATGTAGAGAAACCAAACCCCTCCATCTTCCTCCTGCAGCTGTTGAATGCCCGCTTCTCCTCCTCTCTCCCTCCCACTGGCATTCAGTGGCTGCAGGAGAAAGAGAGGGGATTGGTTAAGCTACATGCTGCCCCCCCCCCCTGTCGCCCCTCCATTTGCTGCTGCCCTGGCTGTGCTCAGAATCTTGAACCGCTTCCCCGCCTCAGTATGGTATATATACTGCTACAAGGTAGCACGGGTACGCAAAATGACATGTTTATGCATTTCTGGGCAGGGGGCATGTGCGTGCCGCGCGTGCACCCTACCCGCACCACCATTCGCAGTCACAAATGTCAATCCTGGCAGGTGATTACCGACAGTCACTGACGGGGAGGAAGACTGTTTTGTTTACAGTCTCCCTCCGTCAGCTCGGGCACACTGCACAGCACAGCCATCCTGATCAGTGTGCTTACAGTGAAGCCCCCCCCCCCTCCTAGTAAAACACTCCCTACACACAGTTAACCCTTTGATCGCCCCTCATATTAATCCCTTCCTGCCCAGTGTCATCAGTACAGTGTCAGCTGTTCTTTAGCACTGATCACTGTATTGGTGTCACTGGGAATGTCAGTGACACCAAGTTAGTTCCCCCCAGTGTCAGAATTCCGCCGCAGTCCCGCTAAAATTCGCTGATCGCCACCATTACTAGTAGGGGGGAAAAAAAATCCCAGTATCTATACCGCCATTTGTAAACGCTATAACTTTCACGTAAACCAATTAATTTACACGTATCCGGATTTTGTTTCAGCAAAGACATGGAGCGGGAGACATTTTGTCCTAAATTTATGATGACATTTGATTTTTTACTAGACATGTTTAATGGCAAAAAGTCAAAAATATTGTTTTTTTTCTCAAAATTGTTGGTCTTTTTTTTGCTTATAGCGCAAAAAATAAAAAACTCGCCGAAAGAAAGCTCAATTAGTGGGAAAACAAGGACGTAAATTTCATTTGGGTGCAGCGCTGCATGACCACGCAATTGTCAGTTAAAGTAACGCAGCGCCGTAACGCAAAAAATGGCCTGGTCAGGAAAGGGGGGGGGGGTAAATCCTCTGGAGGGCAAGTGGTTAACGACCCCTCCCCTTCCATCAATGAGCCTTCCCTCCCTCTAGTAGTGAGCCTTCCTCCCCCCCACCTCCATCACTGAGCCTTCTCTCCCCACCTCCATCAATAAGCCTCCCCTCTACATCAATGAGCCTTCCCTCCCCACCTCCATTGATGAGCCTTCCCTCCCCACCTCCATCGATGAGCTTTCTCTCCCCACCTCCATCGATGAGCTTTCTCTCCCCACCTCCATCGATGAGCTTTCTCTCCCCACCTCCATCGATAAGCCTTCACTCCCCACCTCCAGTAATGTGCCTTCCCTCCCCACCTCCATCAATGAGCCTAACCTCCTCCACCTCCAATTGTCAGTTACAGTAATGCAGCGCTGCATAGCAAAAAATGGCCTGGTCAGGAAGGGGGGGAAATCCTCAGGAGGGTGAGGGGTTAAGAGGAAGATTAATGTCCTCAAGGTACTTCCTAAGGTTGCTGGAGTGTCCCACAGTTAGTTTGCACCCATCCAAGTTCAAGTTCTGCAATAAAGCATCAGAAAAGATAGCCCTGGACTGGTTACTGAGCCAGAAGAGTGACCGTGAGTGCCTGGCTGCTGGCGCTTTCACTGGGAAAGATCCTCGGGACCTAAGCAGTGGGCCCTTAAGGGGGTGAGCGCTGCACAATGAATGGTCTCTTTCCACCGATGAGGCCCAGTCCAAACTGGCCCAACAACAGTGACCAATCCCAAAGCTTCACCCTGCTGCTGGGCGCTGATCACCTTCAGTACAGGTACTTCTGCATCTAATAATACAGCTAAAGACAAATACCGGTCGATGTAACTGAAGCCATGGAAGATGACGGGGTCTGTTTATAAAGCGGTGAATGCGACTTTCACCAAAAGCTCTCATTACGCACCCCCTTCCCCTTCTCCATCAATCCAGGCCATTGTCTCCCCGGGAAACCCATCCAACTCAAACCTCGTCGTCTTCCTGTTGCGCTCACATTTCGGAAGAAAGCCAATCGGGCAGAGGGGATCCGTCGCCTCTCCCGCCGGCAACTTCAAACGCGTCACGTTGCTCTGAAGTGGATGTCCCCTCTCCCGGCTGCGTGTTTGGATAAAGGAGATCAAGGAGCTTGTCTGCAAGACGAGATGGGCCGGTGTTAGTGCGAGCCCCCGCGCCATACAATGAGACGTTCTGTTCCACAATGCCGGCCCATAGTCAAAACACTGAAACGATAGCCAGCCCCGAGCTGAAAAACACATTTCTGGGAAGCCAAAATAATTGAAGACATTCCTGGACTGCAGGCTCCGGGCACATGTGTGAGGGATACAGTCACCCAATATTCACCAACATTTCTACACTGCGTTCACAGCTTGGTGGTGAACGCACGCACGGGTTTGTTGAAAGGCGATTTGGATAGTCTACTGGTGGCCCAGGCATTGGGGCCCATTCATACCTTATGCACATCGAACAAAAATGCATTTACCTCTTTTTTTTGCAGCACTCCCCCCTCCAAATGTAGCTCTGTTGGATGTGTTGGGGTTTATTTATTATGGGCACTTATATATTGCTATCAATTTACACAGCACTTTACAAATATATTGTACATTCACATCAGTCCCTGACCCTCAAGGGGCGTACAATCTAAGGTCCCTAACCCTCAAGGGGCGTACAATCTAAGGTCCCTAACCCTCAAGGGGTGTACAATCTAAGGTCCCTAACCCTCAAGGGGTGCACAATCTAAGGTCCCTAACCCTCAAGGGGTGTACAATCTAAGATCCCTAACCCTCAAGGGGTGTACAATCTAAGGTCCCTAACCCTCAAGGGGCGTACAATCTAAGGTCCCTAACCCTCAAGGGGTGCGCAATCTAAGATCCCTAACCCTCAAGGGAAGCGCAATCTAAGATCCCTAACCCTCAAGGGATGTACAATCTAAGATCCCGAACCCTCAAGGGGCGTACAATCTAAGGTCCCTAACCCTCAAGGGGCATACAATCTAAGGTCCCTAAACCTCAAGGGGCGTACAATCTAAGGTCCCTAAACCTCAAGGGGTGTACAATCTAAGGTCCCTAACCCTCAAGGGGCGTACAATCTAAGGTCCCTAAACCTCAAGGGGTGTACAATCTAAGGTCCCTAACCCTCAAGGGGCGTACAATCTAAGGTCCCTAAACCTCAAGGGGCGTACAATCTAAGGTCCCTAACCCTCAAGGGGTGCACAATCTAAGGTCCCGAACCCTCAAGGGGTGCGCAATCTAAGGTCCCAGCCCTCAAGGGGTGCGCAATCTAAGGTCCCTAACCCTCAATTTAGTCAGGAGCCAATTAACCTCCCAGCATGTCTTTGGAGTGTCGGAGGAAACCAGAGTACCCGGAGGAAACCAACACAGGAACAGGGAGAACATGCAAACTCCAGGCAGGTGGTGCCGTGGTTGGGATTTGAACCAACAACTCTAGTACTGCCACATGGAATTGCTAACCATTTAGCCACTGTGCTGCCCAAATCAGGGGTGCAGCACTGCATGACCGCACAATTGCCAGTTAAATAACGCAGCGCCGTAACGCAAAAAATGGCCTGGTCAGGAAGGATGGTAAATCTTCTGGAGGACAAGTGGATTTCACTTCCTGCTGTTTTTCCAGGACAGGAAGTGAGGGGAAATCATGGGGGCAGCAGTAAAGTAAAAAAGAGACAGAGGTTCTAGGCTTCTCACACTAAAAAAAAAAAAGGTTTTGACAAGTATTGTCAGAGATAGGTACAATCTTTCAGGACAAGCTTTTGGGGTGCACCCCCCTTCTTCAGGGTCCAAGCAGTCCTAACACACAACGTTTGAGCAGAATGTTGCAGCTTGTATTACTTAACATTCTTCTAAAGCTTCGTGTATTTGTTCTGTAGAAGGGGGTGCACCCCCCTGAAAAACTGGATGTTAGAGCAAATTAAAAAAAAAGTATCACGGACCGCGCTCGATTGCTTTCCAACACTCGCATGGAATTGGATGTGAGATGATTTTTATTAGGCATGGACTTCATGCACCTCTCTGCCGTCAGCTGCTTCCAGACCATGGCTGGACTCAGTAGGGAGATAGTACGAGTACAAAGAGTACCTGGCCTGTCAGTCTGCTGGAGCCCGCCAGTTAATCATCGCTTGGCTTTACAGAGGATTTCACATCTGAAAGGAATTGAATCGTACCCCCAGCAGAACGCGGCCTACCATGAACAGCTCCTGGCAGAGGCGGCCCGGAGAACGGAGCCCTCTCTTTTCTCTGCAGGAGGACGGCGTGAAGCGGCGGAGGGAGCGATGTTCCCGGGCCTGTGATGGAATTACAATCATGCAATTATTGATGATGCTGGAAACACTGCGGAGGGGGAACACAGAGAACATTTCCATGTGTTACAGAGAAGTCCACCTTCCTGACCACGAACCGTATTCATCCTAGGTTCACCCCCATGCGGATTTCAATGCGCTTTCCAGTTTGCAGAAACGCTACAGTCCATTTTGAGCCAGTTTGATTTTTTGGAAAGGGTCAGGGACTTTTATTTTCCCCACAACGGATTGCGTTTTGAGTGTAATAGACTTCAACGGACCTGCACTGAAAACGCAAACTGTCACCTGAATGAAACAAATGAATTCTTTGTTTTATCATTTGTTTCGGATTTGTTGAAATTCATGACTACAGGCGTACCTCGGTTTACGAACGCCTCGGTTAACATAATTTTCAGTTTACGAATGAAAATCCATTAAAAATAATGCCTCGGCTTACTAATCTTTTTCGCAATACAAACGGATTACTTGGTTTTCAATGCATTTACAAATTTTTTTTAACCATGTCCCTGTACAGTATTTTTTCCCCCCCTTCCAGTCTGGACGCTTTCCCCCCCTTCCAGTCCGGATGCTTTCCCCCCCTTCCAGTCCGGACACTTCCCCCCCCTTCCAGTGCGGACACTTCCCCCCCCTGCCAGTCCAGACACTTTCACCCCCTTCCAGTACGGACACTTTCCCCCCTTCCAGTCCGGACACTTTCCCCCCCTTCCAGTCCGGACACTTTCCCCCCCCTTCCTGTCTGGACACTTTCACCCCCCTTCCAGTCCAGACTCTTTCCCCCCTTCCAGTCCAGACACTTTCCCCCCCTTCCAGTCCGGACACTTCCCCCCCCCCTTCCAGTCCGGACACTTTCACCCCCTTCCAGTCCGGACACTTTCCCCCCCTTCCAGTCCGGACACTTTCACCCCCCTTCCAGTCCGGACACTTTCCCCCCCTTCCAGTCCGGACACTTTCACCCCCCTTCCAGTCCGGACGCTTTCCCCCCCTTCCAGTCCGGACACTTCCCCCCCCCTTCCAGTCCGGACGCTTTCACCCTCTTCCAGTCCGGACGCTTTCACCCTCTTCCAGTCCGGACGCTTTCACCCTCTTCCAGTCCAAACGCTTTCCCCCCCTTCCAGTCCGGACACTTTCACCCCCTTCCTGTCCAGACACTTTCACCCCCTTCCTGTCTGGACACTTTCATCCCCCTTCCTGTCTGGACACTTTCATCCCCCTTCCTGTCTGGACACTTTCACCCCCTTCCTGTCTGGACACTTTCACCCCCTTCCAGTCTGGACGCTTTCCCCCCCTTTCAGTCCGGACACTTTCACCCCCCTTCCAGTCCAGACACTTTCCCCCCCTTCCTGTCTGGACACTTTCACCCCCTTCCAGTCCGGACACTTCCCCCTTTCAGTTCGGACACTTTCACCCCCTTCCAGTTCGGATGTTTTCCCCCCCTTCCAGTCCGGACACTTTCACCCCCCTTCCAGTCCAGACACTTTCCCCCCTTCCAGTCCAGACACTTTCCCCCCTTCCAGTCCAGACACTTTCCCCCCCTTCCAGTCCGGACACTTCCCCCCCCCCCTTCCAGTCCGGACACTTTCACCCCCCTTCCAGTCCGGACACTTTCACCCCCTTCCAGTCCGGACACTTTCCCCCCCTTCCAGTCCGGACACTTTCACCCCCCTTCCAGTCCGGACACTCCCCCCCCCCTTCCAGTCCGGACACTTCCCCCCCCCTTCCAGTGCGGACGCTTTCCCCCCCTGCAAGTCCAGACACTTTCACCCCTTTCCAGTACGGACACTTTCCCCCCCTTCCAGTCCGGACACTTTCGCCCCCTTCCAGTCCGGACACTTTCACCCCCCTTCCAGTCCTGACACTTTCCCCCCCTTCCAGTCCGGACACTTTCCCCCCCTTCCAGTCCGGACACTTTCACCCCCTTCCTGTCCGGACACTTTCCCCCCCTTCCAGTCCGGACACTTTCCCCCCCTTCCAGTCCGGACACTTTCCCCCCCCCCTTTCCAGTCCGGACACTTTCACCCCCTTCCTGTCCGGACACTTTCACCACCTTCCAGTCCGGACACTTTCACCCCCTTCCTGTCCGGACACTTTCCCCCCCTTCCAGTCCGGACACTTTCCCCCCCCTTCCAGTCCGGACACTTTCACCCCCTTCCTGTCCGGACACTTTCACCCCCTTCCAGTCCAGACACTTTCACCCCCCTTCCAGTCCGGACACTTTCACCCCCTTCCAGTCCGGACACTTTCACCCCCTTCCAGTCCGGACACTTTCACCCCCCTTCCAGTCCGGACACTTTCACCCCCTTCCAGTCCGGACACTTTCACCCCCCTTCCAGTCCGGACACTTTCACCCCCTTCCTGTCTGGACACTTTCACCCCCTTCCAGTCCGGACACTTTCCCCCCCTTCCAGTCCGGACACTTTCCCCCCCTTCCAGTCCAGACACTTTCCCCCCCACTTCCAGTCCGGATGCTTTCCCCCCTTCCAGTCCGGACACTTTCCCCCCCTTCCAGTCCAGACACTTCCCCCCCCACTTCCAGTCCGGATGCTTTCCCCCCTCCCAGTCCGGACACTTTCACCCCCCTTCCAGTCCGGACACTTTCACCCCCCTTCCAGTCCGGACACTTTCCCCCCTTCCAGTCCAGGCACTTTCACACCCCCTTCCAGTCCAGGCACTTTCTCCCCATTCCAGTCCAGACACTTTCCCCCCCACTTCCAGTCTGGATGCTTTCCCCCCTTCCAGTCCGGACATTTTCACCCCCCTTCCAGTCCGGACACTTTCCCCCCCACTTCCAGTCCGGATGCTTTCCCCCCTTCCAGTCCGGACATTTTCACCCCCCTTCCAGTCCGGACACTTTCCCCCCCACTTCCAGTCGGGACGCTTTCCCCCCCTTCCAGTCCGGACACTTTCCCCCCCTTCCAGTCCGGAAACTTTCCCCCCCTTCCAGTCCGGACACTTTCCCCCCCTTCCAGTCCGGACACTTTCCCCCCCTTCCAGTCCGGACACTTTCCCCCCCACTTCCAGTCCGGACGCTTTCCCCCCCTTCCAGTCCGGACACTTTCCCCCCCACTTCCAGTCCGTACACTTTCCCCCCCTTCCAGTCCGGACACTTTCCCCCCCTTCCAGTTCGGACACTTTCCCCCCCTTCCAGTCCGGACACTTTCCCCCCCTTCCAGTTCGGACACTTTCCCCCCACTTCCAGTCCGGACACTTTCCCTCCCCACTTCCAGTCCGGACACTTTCCCCCCTTCCAGTCTGGACACTTTCCCCCCCTTCCAGTCCGGACACTTTCCCCCCTTCCAGACCGGACACTTTCCCCCCTTCCAGTCTGGACACTTTCCCCCCCTTCCAGTCCGGACACTTTCCCCCCTTCCAGTCCAGGCCAACTTTCAGCTTTCAGCGCTATCACACTTTGAATGACAATTGCGCGGTCATGCAACACTGCACCCATTTTTAGCATTTTTTTGAGACAGATAAAGCTTTATTTTGGTGATATTTATTCACCGCTGGGATTTTTATTTTTTATTTTTGCTATATAAATGAAAAAGTCCAAAAAATTAGAAAAAAAGTGTTTTTCTTATAAAATTTTGCAAATAAATAATCTTTCATCATAAATCTTGGCCAAAATGTATTCAGTTATCTTTTTAGTAAAAAAAAATAACCCAAATTAGTTTATAACCAAAAATTATAATTAAAAAAAAAATGTTTAAAATTTTTATTTTATTTTTTATATTATTATTTATGTTTTTTGTTTTTTTTTCACATACTGTCACCCTAACAGTACAGGGTCACCATGGTGACAATGTACTACTTGTGGGGGGTGATGAAGATTTTTTTTTTTACACTGATTGTTTTTACACCTATAATGGCTGTAACATCAATCATTTCTCCTTCTCTCTGGCTGCATTCTTGGAGCCATTGAGAAATACTGTGAGAGCTGTGATTGGTCACAGCTTGTCACATGGTACAAGGATGTTGTGAATAGCCCTGTACCATGTGACCTCTGTGATCATTCACAGATTTCACATGTAGTAAGCAATGATGTCAGAAGCGACATCTTGCTTACTACTCTGCATGTGATCACTGATTGGCCAATCAGTGATCACATGATCGGGACCTCGCAAAGAGGTCCCGTATGACGATCGGTGTTCCACTGTATCCCAGGGAGCGCCACAGTCCAAATTGGGGGGCGCTATTTATGAACACATGGGACACCGGATCGCGGTGTTGCGCGTTCTCAAGGAGCGCGCACAAGCAGGGGGAGGGGAGGCCGTTTATAAACGTCCACCCGCCCCTGCACCACCACCGTCCGGCCGTTTATATACAACGGCCGGATGGGAAGTGGTTTAAGTGCACTTTATAAAGTTTTGAACAGTTAAAACTTTTTTTGACTTTTTACTGACCTCCGGAATGGATTAATTGGTTTTCAAAGCATTTACAATTGTTTTTAATTATGTTCCTTTATGCCTTTAAAGTGCACTTTATAAAGAGTTTTGAACAGATAGACTTTTTTTTTTAAACTTTTGTCTGACCTCTGGAACGGATTAATTGGTTTTCAATGCATTCCTATGGGAAACCACGTTTCGGTTTACGAATTTTTCGCAATATGAAAAGTCCCGCAGAACGCATTAAATTCGTAAAGCAAGGTACGCCTGTATTGTGATTCGGAGATGCAGATACAGTACGTCCGAATTTCCCAATCACAAGAATTTAGTCCGAATTTTAATTCTACAAGTGGCTTATGCAGTAAGTAAATAGTACATAGCGTTTTACAGAGGAGGAGAGGGGGGTTTCCTGTCACTTATCCTTCATTAGGATCTTCATTCACAGCTCAGAGTCTCTAAAGCCTGAACCCCCCCCCACCCCCGGCTGGCTACTTCACCAAGGCTGAGAAAGCAGTGAATGGAGGAGATGTGTAATGATGTCACCTCATTGTGTGGCACTCCACTAAGCATGCTGGGACTCCATTCTCTTTCATCTGCATGAGAAACCCCATTTCAGGCAATTAGAAGGCTTATTTACTAAACAAATACACTCCTCACCATTCACTAAGGGCACTTGATGTCTTTGAGGAGGGCTGCAGAAAAAAAAAAAGGGGGGTGTGATCACAGGGCATGCTAACAGCTATAGAATGTCAGCTCCTTTGTTCAGGTTAGTTTAAGCCAATGAAGGGGCAACAATAAGGACATGTGAAGGGACTGGAGCAGAAGGGGGTGACTCGGGTTCAGTTCAGATTCTTGCAGGTGAATTGACAGAGAAGTGGAACCATAGTAAACGTAAGAGCATTAAAGTCGCTGTAAACCCGACCGCTGATATTTCCATTTGTAGAACGCCGACGATTTGTGCAGCGCTGTATGTATTTCCTGTACATTGGCATCATATAAAGAGCCTTGGCTGTACTTCTCCTTTGGCCCGGGTTCACACTAATGCGGCGCGGGATTCTCAGCGTTTTCTGTGCGAATTCCGCACCGCATCAGAATCGCTCCCCATTCACGCCAACCGCTGTGGGTGGGTGTATGTTAACAACACCCCGAAATCGGTCCGCAGAACGTGGTTCGATGTGCAGAATCGGATCGCATAGGTGTGAATACCCGTGCAATCCCATTTTAGGGCGGACCCAAAAAAGGGTCATGCACGTTTTTGGTGCAGATGCGGTGCGATACAAAATATATAGCTCAAATCGCACCGCACAGAAATCACAAACATTGACGTACAAAGCCATTCATAACGCTGCCCCAAACTACCTCACCGACCTGATATCCAAATACCACCCAACCCGTACTCTTCACTCCTCACAAGACCTCCTACTGTCTAACTCCCTGGTCTCCTCCTCCCATGCCCGACTCCAGGACTTCTCCAGGACTTCCCCCATCCTCTGGAACTCACTACCCCAATCCATCAGACTGTCACCTACCCTCCTCACCTTTAGGCGCTCCCTGAAAACCCATCTCTTCAGGGAAGCCTACCCCACCCTCACCTAACAGCCGATCTCCTCCACTCCTCCCACCACTCCATCCCCCACAGCCACTTCCTCCTGTACCACTATCCCCTCCCTCCTAGATTGTAAGCTCCAAGGAGCAGGGCCCCCCGGACCCCATTGTATTATTACTGTATTGTCTCATGTACGGTCCCCCACTACAATGTACAGCGCTGAGCAAACTTTTTGGCGCCATATAAATACTGTATAATAATAATGTGATTTGCAGAGGAGTGCGGTGCGGTTGCTGTACGAATCACATGCGATATACCGCACCGCACATATATGAACCCAGGCTTAATGAATACAGAGCTGCAATCATTTTTGTCTTGTATGGTAAAATATATGCCTCAGGATAAGCTTTTATGTGATTTCAAGTCATTTTCAATCTGCAGCCTCAATCTAAATAACCCAAGATGATCCTGCCATGGAGGATCCTTATTCAGGCACTTCCTGTTATAGGGTGACAACTCTCTACCCTGGCCTTCCAATTGCTCTCCTGAGTTGTCACAGTATCCAGGGCTGCTGTTAGAAACCTTGGGGCCCCATACAGCCGACCTGACAGGGCCCCCTCAAAATAAAAAAAAAACAAAAAAACAACAAAAAAAGTTTACTATGATTTAGTTATGAATGAACACAATGAGTGATCGGTACTGATCACTCATTGCGTTCATTCGGGATAGTAAAGGGATGGTAAATGTGACATATTTACCGGACCCTTCCCTCGGTCTCCATGCTGAAGGAACCGTTTGCGTAACTGCAGTTACCAGTGGTAAGGAGAGGAGGGAAGCCAGCAGCACTGCAAGGGTGGGGGCACACAGGGGGGCCTGGGCGACAAGGGGAAACATATGGTGCACACGGTGGGTGATGGGTGTGGCGGGGGGAGGGGGGTTCAATTACTGGAACCAATCCCCTGTATGGCTCTCTCTGCGACAGATGAAACCAGCAGGAAGGAGAGAAGCCAGCTTTCAGCTGCTGTAGAGAGTCATATAGGGGATCAGTAATAGCCCCACCCCGCCATGCCAATCACCCTCCCTGCCCACAAATCTGATTCATTCAGGCCCCCCTGCTGGCCTGGGCCCCATACAGGAGGACTGGTGGTGCCCCCTTATCCACGGCCCTGACAGTATCACACGTGGCTGCATTCATTTTTCCATAAAATACTACACTATTACGCTGTCTTCAGACTCTGTGAGCTCTTTCCTTTAGGGGGCACTTCACCTTTGATGGATCAGTGACTGGCGAAAGGGATTGGATGGATACATCCTTAGGAGCCATTTCCATTCAATGCTGGTTTGCTTCTTGCTTCTGGTGAGTGCACAGTAGTGGAGGATTATCGCAGAAGTCACTTTTTATTACTGATCACTCACAAAGATGGCCGTCGGACTACTACATGGACTTGGCGAAGGTGACGTCAGCACGTAGGCTCCTCCCTTACGTGTTTCGCACAACGATAACCAGCAATGAAAATGTCCAACGTATTGTTCTAGAAAAAGGCGCCCGTTCGGTCACTTGCCCGAGACCTATTTAAGCATGTAGGCTCCTCTCTGACGTGTTTCGTGCACAGGCATGTTCTCAAAGGGACCCACCCCATACTGACACCATTGCAGAACATGCCTTAAATAGGTTTCGGGCGCGTGACCGAACGGGTGCCATTTTCTAGAATACGTTGGACATTTTGTGGGCAGCACAGTGGCTAAATGGTTAGCACTTCCTCCTGGCAGTACTAGGGGTCATTGGTTCGAATCCCAACCATGGCACCACCTGCCTGGAGTTTGCAGGTTCTCCCTGTGCCTGTGTGGGTTTCCTCCGGGTACTCCAGTTTCCTTCCACACTCCAAAGACATGCTGGTAGGTGAATTGGCTCCTGTCTAAATTGGCCCTAGTATGTGTATGTATGAATGTGAGTTAGGGACCTTAGATTGTACACCCCTTGAGGGTTAGGGACCTTAGATTGTACGCCCCTTGAGGGTTAGGGACCTTAGATTGTACGCCCCTTGAGGGTTAGGGACCTTAGATTGTACGCCCCTTGAGGGTTAGGGACCTTAGATTGTACGCCCCTTGAGGGTTAGGGACCTTAGATTGTACGCCCCTTGAGGGTTAGGGACCTTAGATTGTACGCCCCTTGAGGGTTAGGGACCTTAGATTGTACGCCCCTTAAGGGTTAGGGACCTTAGATTGTAAGCCACTTGAGGGTTAGGGACCTTAGATTGTACGCCCCTTGAGGGTTAGGGACCTTAGATTGTACGCCCCTTGAGGGTTAGGGACCTTAGATTGTACGCCCCTTAAGGGTTAGGGACCTTAGATTGTAAGCCACTTGAGGGTTAGGGACCTTAGATTGTACGCCCCTTGAGGGTTAGGGACCTTAGATTGTACGCCCCTTGAGGGTTAGGGACCTTAGATTGTACGCCCCTTGAGGGTTAGGGACCTTAGATTGTACGCCCCTTGAGGGTTAGGGACCTTAGATTGTACGCCCCTTGAGGGTTAGGGACCTTAGATTGTACACCCCTTGAGGGTTAGGGACTGATGTGAATGTACAATATATATGTAAAGTGCTGCGTAAATTGATGGCGCTATATAAGTACCTGAAATAAATACATACATTTTCATTGCTGGTCATCATCGACACACAGATTTTTTTTTGGGACACTGTAATATTGACATTCACACATTTGTTTTCTATGTATTAGCTCTGCACCTTTATTTATGTGTTTATATAGTGGAAGCGGACGGTTTGTTACATTGTGATAGCTGCTCATATACTCCTTTGCGCTCACTGTCCACATTTTTGACAGTTGTGGATTGATTTAACTTTTTAAAGGGACCCACATTTCTTTTTTTTTTTTTTTCCTGAGTTAAACGCAACATTGCATATTTCTGTTGCTGACTTTATTTAATTTTGTACAATAATTTGCGGCTTATCCCGCCTCGGTGAGCTTTAATAAGGTGCCGGCGAGGTTATAAAAATGGATCTGGGGTCTATATAACACCTTGGAGCTGCCTGTGTGGCCCCTGCCTGTAACACTTTTGTGCAGTTTTCTGTCTCTCGGCGTATAGAAATATTACGGCCGTATATTTTCTACAAAACGCCGAGGGGAGACGGGGAGGTGAAGGGGGGGGGTGGAGCAATTCTTCTGGCGCCTTTCTCTGCAGATCGGTGGCGTGGATGGGGCTGATTGGGGAAGCGGTGTTTTGTGATGGATGTTTAGAAATAAAACAAATAAACAATCAGCAGAAGTCTTGAAGGGTTTTTCGTTTGTATCAGATTGAAGAATTTCAACACGTGAGTGTTTGGAGAGGGTCCGGCTGTCGCAGGATAAATAAACCGCTCTCGGCCTCGCCGCTGTCTAACCAGCCCGCTTCCCCGCCAACCAATCAATCACGGTTATTGCGCAATATCAACGACCCCACCGCTTCGTCTCTCTCCTGTGTCACCAAACAAAACATTTCTGGGAAGGCGGTTGTTATTATTTACCGTGGACGAAAGGCTCGAGCTTGCCATGCGCTTGCTGTGCATTCGATGCATTCGCCGTGCATTGGACGCGTTCGCCGTGCATTTGATGCGTTTGCCGTGCATTCGATGCGTTTGCTGTGCATTCGATGCATTCGCCGTGCATTCGATGCGTTCGCCGTGCATTCGACGCGTTTGCCGTGCATTCGATGCGTTCGCCGTGCATTCGATGCGTTTGCTGTGCATTCGATGTGTTTGCCGTGCATTCGATGCGTTCGCCGTGCATTCGATGCGTTCGCTGTGCATTCGATGTGTTTGCCGTGCATTCGATGCGTTCGCAGTGCATTCGATGCGTTCGCCGTGCATTCGAAGCGTTCGCCGTGCATTCGAAGCGTTCGCCGTGCATTTGATGCGTTCGCCGTGCATTTGATGCGTTTGCTGTGCATTTGATGCGTTTTAAGTATTGCTGTTCCATATTTCCCAAGACTGCGTTTCACATACAGATTTGTACAGTCTCCCTCTAGTGGTCGTCTGCGTATCCAGCAGTAGAGTCATCCACCTTGCTAGACAACTGCTGACATGAGATAAATCAGTTACATTGTTTCCTCTGTGTTGGTACAAAGTATTATGTCAGCTGTATACCAAACCAACAACCTGATATTGAGAATATAAAACAAAATAATGCAGCTCTTCGTTCATTAAAGTGGTTGTAAATCCATATACCCATTGAAGTGACGGACCTCAGGTGACACACAGTGATGGAACAATACATAAGTTGTACCTGTTTATCTGTAGTGCTCTTCTCTTCATATGTTCAAAGTCTGGAATTTATAAAGCTTGCTTGAGAGTTCAGAAAAAAAATGGGGGGAGAGCTGAAGTTACACTCTGCAGAGCTCAGTGAGGAGAGCTCTGAGAGCTGATTGGAGGAAAGGGACACACCCAGGGGCAGACTGACCATTCGAGCACTCAGGCACTGCCGGAGGGCCCGGGGTCAGTAGGGTGCCCCATGAAAGGCCCCTGGTACCTTTTTATAGGCTTTTTTGGGTGTGCTTTGAGTGTGGGCAAGGAAACAGGGGCTCCATGATCCCCTATTGCCAAGGGGCCCCATGAGTTGTCAGTCCACCCCTGGACACACCCCCTTCCACACAACACAAACAAACAGAGCTGAGGCTGTCAATCTGCTGGAGGTTCTTCCCCTGTCACCATTTTTGTTCTTGGTGTCAGGAAAACATGTCAGAAGTGACTCATGCTGATAGCAGAGGAAGGAGGAAGCAGACAGAAGTGCTCTGGACTGAGACAAGTGCCCACTATAGAGGTATTTGCTTTGTTCATATTTCATGTCTGAGGTTTACAACCACTTTAGTGCCTATAGGCTGCATATATGCGTCACTGGGTGGCTGGTGTTTCTGTGCTGAGAGCACACTCACTGCACTCCCCTCATAGAGACCAAGCCATCAAAGACAGTTCTTGGTCCCTAGTAATGATCAGTAGCCACCAGGACTGTCCCCTGATCATGTGACTGCTGTGACAGCCAATCACAATGGTTTTCTTACATATACGGTATCCTTTAATTTTTTTTTAGTATGCAGCGGGTAATATAAGTATTGAACACATTTCCTCAGTAAATATATTTCTAAAGGTGCTATCGACATTTTCGCTAGATGTCAGTAACAACCCGTGCAATCCATACAAAACAACCAAAACAAATACGATCAGAAATGAAGTTATGTGTAAACAAAGAGGAATGACAAAGGGAAAAAGTATTGAACACATGAAGAAAGGGAGGTGCAAAAGGGCATGGAAAGCCAAGACACCAGCTGAAATCTATCAGTAATTAGAAAGCAATCCTGCCCCTTGTCAGTGCAAAATAATTTCAGTGGGTTCAGTCCAGGGGCAGACTGACAACTCATGGGGCCCCCGGGCAATAGGGGATCATGGGGCCCCTGTGTCCTTGCCCAAACTCAAAAAAAGCCAATGAAAAAGGTACCAGGGGCATCTCATGGAACCCCCTACTGACCCTGGGCCCTCGGGCAGTGCCCGAGTTTCCAAATGGTCAGTCCGACCTCTGGTTCAGTCTCAGCTGATGGCCTATAAAAAGGTGTCTCATTACCAAGGTGTCACACAAGAAACATCTCATGATGGCTAAAAGCAAAGAGCTCTCTCAAGATGTTAGCAACCTTATTGTTGCAAAACACACTGAATGCATTGGTTTCAGAAGGATTTCTTCCAAAGGGAAGGGTGGAGTTTCCAATAAGGATGCCACTGCTCTGGGCTTCAACAAAATGGCGGCCTCCAGCAAGAAGAAACAGGAGCAATGCTGGTGGGAACTTACAGAGCACACTAATTTGGGTAGCATATTTATTAATGTGGAATGTACGTTCTTTTATAAAAGAGCATTTATTGCCATCAACGTTTTATGGGAAAAGTTCCACTTCAAGCAGGGACTTTGATGCATCTATGGCCTCGCCCGCACTGCAAGGGATACCTGCTCATTTAGTTCAGGGAACAGTAAGAGCACTTTGCTAATCCTCTGCTCCAAATCTTCCAATGGGGGAAGTGAAGAAAATCTTCTGGGGATTCCCTCATTTTGAAGGGGTTTCCTCTCACTTCCTGTTTTGGCTATGAGACAGGAAGTGATGGGAAATCTCCCAAATGGGGACACAGATGTCAGAAAATGACAGGAAGAGAGGACAAATTTTCCAATGGGGGAAGCGAAGGAAATCCCTCGATTTGAAGGGGTTTCCTCTCACTTCCTGTTTTGGCTATGAGACAGGAAGTGATGGGAAATTTCCCAAATGGGGACACGGATGACAAAAAATGACAGGAAGAGAGCACAAATCTTCCAATGGGGGACACGAAGGAAATCTTCTGGGGATTCCCTCACTTTGAAGGGGTTTCCTCTCACTTCCTGTTTTGGCTATGAGACAGGAAGTGATGGAAAATCTCCCAAATGGGGATACAGATGTCAGAAAATGACAGGAAGAGAGGACAAATTTTCCAATGGGGGAAGCGAAGGAAATCTTCTGGGGATTCCCTCGCTTTGAAGGGGTTTCGTCTCACTTCCTGTTTTGGCTATGAGACAGGAAGTGATGGGAAATCTCCCAAATAGGGAAACAGATGGCAAAAAATGACAGAGGTTAGAATCTTTCCTCAAAAATTAAAGTTTTTGCAGGTTCAGACCTGATGAGCCATGAACCAATGAATAGATACTCAGAAGACGTACCTGGAAGGTAGATTCGGGGAGAGAATCCTAAAAGAGAAAGCGGGAGCGGAAAGAAACAGTTGCAGGTTCTCTATGACTTAATGCAGGTGAAGCTCAGCGGAGATCCTCTTTAATGCACATTAGTTGGTGTATACGTCACCCCGACCGCAGTGAGGAAAACAAAGGCGGAATGATTTCCGATGCGGATGGATTAAATAAATAATTCGGTAATGATTAGCAGAGCAGCATTCGGGAATAAACAGATATTTCCCCCCCGACCGTTATCTGGAGTCAGAAAACTGTTCCCAGCTGCGCACACTGGTACAACGTGACATTCCCCATTAAACACTTTCCTTCATCTTAAACACTTCCACATCCTCAGCGAGGAGCGATCTGTGGAAGTATAAGCTGTGATAATGGACATGGGTATGTAATGCAGATGTCATAGTGCAACAGTCCTGTGTACCGGAGGACAATGTCCTGCTCACAGCGATCACTGATACTCCAGATCCCTTCTTGGTTACCTATATCCAGTATCCCCCAGAAGTGAGTCCACCCCTCCCTCGGACTGTAGACAATGTGTGTATGTATATATATATCCAGTATCCCCCAGAAGTGAGTCCACCCCTCCCTCGGACTGTATACAATGTATATATATATTCAGTATCTCCCAGAAGTGAGTCCACCCCTCCCTCGGACTGTATACAATGTGTGTATGTATGTATATATATATAGTATCTCCCAGAAGTGAGTCCCCCCTCCCTCGGACTGTATACAATGTGTGTATGTATATATATATTCAGTATCTCCCAGAAGTGAGTCCCCCCTCCCTCGGACTGTATACAATGTGTGTATGTATGTATATATATATATAGTATCTCCCAGAAGTGAGTCCCCCCTCCCTTGGACTGTATACAATGTGTGTATGTATATATATATATTCAGTATCTCCCAGAAGTGAGTCCCCCCTCCCTCAGACTGTATACAATGTGTGTATGTATATATATATATATATATATATATATATATAGTATCTCCCAGAAGTGAGTCCACCCCTCCCTCAGACTGTATACAATGTGTGTATGTATATATATATATATATATATATATATAGTATCTCCCAGAAGTGAGTCCACCCCTCCCTCAGACTGTATACAATGTGTGTATGTATATATATATATATATATAGTATCTCCCAGAAGTGAGTCCACCCCTCCCTCAGACTGTAGACAATGTGTGTATGTATATATATATATATATATAGTATCTCCCAGAAGTGAGTCCCCCCCTCACATTTGTGTCAATATTTGATTCTCTCTTTTCATGTGACAACACTGAAGAAATGACACTTTGCTACAATGTGACGTAGTCAGTGTACAGCTTGTATAACATGGACATTTGCTGTCCCAACACACAGCCATTAATGTCTAAACCGCTGGCAACAAAAGTGAGTCCACCCCTAAGGGACAAGGTCCAAATTGGGCCCAATTTTTCCCTCCCCGGTGTCATGTGACTCGTTAGTGTTACAAAGTCTCAGGTGTGAATGGGGAGCAGGTGGGTTACATTTGGTGTTATCGCTCTCACTAGCTCTTACTGGTCACTGGAAGTTCAGCATGGCACCTCATGGCAAAGAACTCTCTGAGGATCTGAAAAAAATAATTGTTGCTCTACATAAAGATGGCCTAGGCCAGTGGCCGGCAAGCCGCAGCTCGCGAGCCACATGCGGCTCTTTACACACTTTAATGCGGCTCTTCTGTGTGCCGGGCGCCCGCTCCCCTCCCTCCTCTCGGGCAGCCGCCCCAAAAGTCAGGACTCTGCAGCTAGCCCAGCAATGGGCAAACTACGGCCCGGCGGACCTTTTAATCCGGCCTGCGGAGCGTGGCAAACATTGGCTGTCAGGATGTAGGCGGGGCAGCGTGACAAACTCCTCTCCTCTCACAGTCCGCCCTGAAGACCGGAACGGCGCGGGAACACGGCGAGAGGAACGCGCGGAGCAAAGGTAAGTGAATTGACACAATATGGGGAATGAATTACTATAGGGGGGATGAATTACTATATGGGGGATGAATTACTATGGGGGATGAATTACTATAGGGGGGATGAATTACTATGGGGGATGAATTACTATATGGGGGATGAATTACTATATGGGGGATGAATTACTATGGGGGATGAATTACTATATGGGGGATGAATTACTATAGGGGGGATGAATTACTATGGGGGATGAATTACTATATGGGGGATGAATTACTATGGGGGATGAATTACTATATGGGGGATGAATTACTATGGGGGATGAATTACTATAGGGGGGATGAATTACTATAGGGGGGATGAATTACTATAGGGGGGATGAATTACTATGGGGGATGAATTACTATATGGGGGATGAATTACTATAGGGGGGATGAATTACTATATGGGGGATGAATTACTATATGGGGGATGAATTACTATGGGGGATGAATTACTATATGGGGGATGAATTACTATGGGGGATGAATTACTATATGGGGGATGAATTACTATGGGGGATGAATTACTATGGGGGATGAATTACTATATGGGGGATGAATTACTATATGGGGGATGAATTACTATATGGGGGATGAATTACTATGGGGGATGAATTACTATGGGGGATGAATTACTATATGGGGGATGAATTACTATGGGGGATGAATTACTATGGGGGATGAATTACTATATGGGGGATGTATTTTCAGTTTTAAAAATGTGGCTCTCAAAATAAATTTCAATCGTGGTTTTGGCGAGATTTGGCTCAGTTGAAAAAAAAGGCTGCCCACCACTGGCCTAGGCTATAAGAAGATTGCCAAGACCCTGAAACTGAGCTGCAGCACGGTGGCCAAGACCATACAGCGGTTTAACAGGACAGGTTCCTCTAAGAACAGGTCTTGCCATGGTGCCAGAGGTTTAGACATTAACGGCGGTGTTTTGAGTTATTTTGAGGGGACAGCAAATTTCCATGTTATACAAGCTGTACACTGACTACGTCACATAGTAGTGTCATCTCTTCAGTGTGGTCACATGAAAAGAGAGAATCAAATATTTACAAAAATGTGAGGGGGGGACTCAGTTCTGGGAGATACTGTACATGATTGGGACTTCAGTAAACTGTACTGTACACCCTTACATCTGCTTCTGTTCTGTAGACAGTGGTGGCCATTTGAGTGTTCTGTTTAAAATCTGAGCTAATTGGAGACTGTCCCAACGTTACCACCATCAAATGATGAGCATTATAATAGGAAATCCACTACCTATGATATCCTTTGAAGCAGAACTCCAGACAAAAATAAGAATGTCCATTAAAAGATAAAATAACACACTAGCTTTTTTTACACTAATTACCTTCAATACAGAAAAATTTCCTGCAGTACTTTTATTCCACCATTAGATGTCCTCAATCCGATGGCAAACAGCAGTCAAGTCGCTTCCTCAGAGCCCAGGTTTACCTGGCCCAGCCCCAGCCTGTGATTGGACAGTGAAAGAAGAAACAAGTTATACAGTTCATGGCCGTACAGGGGCCCTACAGCATGCAGAGCTTCCATGATGACTTTCCTTGGGCCAACTCCCACCGTAACAGTAGCCCCATTGCGATGCATTAGAAGTGATTGGTTGTGCTCTGAACCTTCAAGACCCCGGTTCAAGAAACCATGAAGGGCCCTCCTGACCCCTGGCCGGAACCCTTCCCCCCCACCTGCCCAGTGGCAGAACGAGAGCACTGGGGACCAAAGAGCACAGGGGGGGGGAGAGAGCATGGGGGACAGCAAGAAAAAGATGGATAGGAGGAGTGGCAGAGGCAGCTGCATAAAGAGGAATCAATCTCTCCCTTATCTCCACTTCTCCTCCTCTCCCTCCTACATTCAACGGCTGCAGCCACCCCCAGTGCTTCTCCTATCCAAGCGTACGGGGGACGCACGGGCCCCCTGCAGCATGGGACTGGGTCACAATTGTGACCCCTGTAGGCATGCCCCTGCTCTGGATTTGCATTTAGAGCATATGTGTGCATGCGAATACCTAATACAACCCCCCGGTGTGCACACGCATACAGCTCCTCTTTTTATACATCTCAGTGCTTGACTGTACTCTGCAACAGTGGATCCTAGCAATATTCATCTTCAATCCAGAGATTTCCATGCAGTACTGTTTCCTGCCACTAGATGTCCTCAGTCCGACAGCCAGCACCATTCAACCCACATCTTCTGAGCCCACGTTTTTTGAGACTTGCACCCAGCCTGGGTAAAAGGAGAAGTAGCAAGCTGATGAGCTCTTCTCTCTGTCACTCTGCTCTCTCCTCCTATACATCTGCTTCTTGTCAGCACAGGAACTGATTGGCTCCTTGTGCTGCTTCTTCCTCTCACACTCTTGCCCTGCTATACAAGGACTGCTAAAGGCTGTTACCAGGTTACATTCTGGTACTTACACCGCTTGTATGTTAATTAAAATGTAAGGAATACAGGGCTGAATTAATTTATGCCTGGAGTTTGGCTTCAAGGCAAAAATTAAAAAAAAAAAAAATGAAACTTTCAGTTCAGTAAATTACATATTTTATTGGGGATACCTAGAATTTTAAGTTTCATTCAGATTTCTGCTAAGAGGCAGTGACCCAGGAGCAGGGGGAAGAGGATCTCGGGAGAGGGTAGAATACCATTACCAGTGCCACAGTTGCAAGGAGTAGAAGTTAATGTTTTTTTTTGCATTTGCAGAAAATCACAGAACAGTGAACTTTCATAAACCCTGGTTGTTGCCTGACTGCCGTACCCTAGAGGTTTGTGTATTCAGACTGCTGTGAAAATGCATCTAAACCGCCTGTTTTTACTGCCCCCCCAGCAGCTGCAGGTGTAAACCTACCCTTACTGAGCACATGTACCGTGTTATGAGGATGAACCATTCTAATATGCTTCCCAGTCCTCTCTATGGGGACTGTATGTTGTATCTCCGTCCCAAACAGTAACCACACCACCAGGGAGGCATCCAAAGCTATTTCTGCAGAGGTCAGAATTCTGGGTCATGTGAATTTCTGTGCATCATGCAGTCCGCTAGAAGAAGAGTAGAATTTATATGTTAAAGAGAATGGATAGCTTTTTTTTTTTTTTTAAACATTTTTTACATTTTTTTTTAATACATTTTTTATTGCAAAAGAGGTCAGCTTGAAGTAAATATCTGTGCCAATATAAATATAGGTGCACCATATGTATAATTTTTTACATATGCACACGGCGGCCATTATTCACGGTACACAGGCTCTGCCTACACGCTACACGATGGTTGTAGTGTACCGCTATTATTGTAAGTCACATGACTCACTAAAAAGAATGCACTCCCTGTGCGGGCACAGCTGTCTTAAAGGGTAAGTTCAAAAAAATTAATTTAAATAAAAAAAAAAAAAAAAAAAAATTTTTTTAAAAAAAAAAAAAAAAAATAAAAAAAAAAAAAAAAAAACAAAAAATAAAAAACTATCTGTCAAATTTGAAAAAAGCTCCGCCGTGCGGGGCTCCGCCCACACAGCCGCATCATTAATTCACAGAGACTTCCATGAATGAATGAGCTGCAAGTCTCAATAGCCTTCGTTCGTGGCTGTCGGCTTGTAGTTTTCAATGGTCTACCACGGTGCTGTGGTAGTTCATTAGAGCTTCCTGTCAGAATATCTGCTTGCTCATACATCCCGTACGGCAAGCAGATATTCTGACAGGTCTGCAGGAGACCTGCATGGCTTCAAATATCCTACTGATCGCTGGTGCAAATTTTTCCAGGTTCCTGTAGACCAAAATAATAAATGCACATTTCTTTTACCTTCAAAAAAATGTGCATTTATTATTTTGGTCTAAAAAGGTGAACCTATCCTTTAATGAATGGGAACCCCTGGGGGCCCCATGATAATCTTGCATTACATCATTCTTGACAAACTGTCCCTGGATTTGTCAGGACAGTCACGCTTTTTACTAAGCTGTCCTGGGATGGCCGTGTCCTGGGCAGCGTCCCAGAACCTGTACTGTGTCCTCCTGTTCCAAGTATTGTGCTCTCCTGACCCCCCTGTACTATGCCCTCATGACCCCCCCCTGTACTGTGTCCTCCTGATCCAAGTATTGTGCTCTCCTGACCCCCCTGTACTGTGCCCTCATGACCCCCCCCTGTACTGTGTCCTCCTGATCCAAGTATTGTGCTCTCCTGACCCCTCCTGTACTGTGCCCTCCTGCCCCCCCCCCCTGTACAGTGTCCTTCTGATCCCAGTATTGTGACCTCCTGACCCCTCCTGTACTGTGCCTTCCTGACCCCCCCTGTACTGTGTCCTCCTGATCCCAGTATTGTGCCCTCCTGACCCCCCTGTACTGTGTCCTCCTGATCCCAGTATTGTGCCCTCCTGTACTGTGCCTTCCTGACCCCCCCTGTACTGTGTCCTCCTGATCCCAGTATTGTGCCCTCCTGACCCCTCCTGTACCGTGGCCCTTTGTGTTGACTAGTCTTTGATTTATGGCATATTTTCTTATTGTTTAAAAATATATGTTTAATTCTATCAACTATTTCAACTTTAATTCTTGTGAGTAGGTGCAGAAAATTGGGCAGGCTAGTAGGGCCCCACTGCATTACTTTACCCAGGGACCTATGATGCTATTAAGACGGGCCATGTAATCTGGGGGGTGCAGTAAAAAAGTCAGGGGGCATAATGTCAACACTCTGTGTCAGTCACTGACAATCTGTCACACAGTGTCATGACCTGGAAAGACTAGTATGTATTAGCTATCATGTGTCTTCATCAGAGTCCCCCCTTACATCAACTTTCTGACCAAACTCCCCCTTACATCAGGGTCTCCATCAGGGTGCTAACTTCCATCAGATGGCCCCCTAACAGCAACTGTCCCCATCAGATTACACCCTTACATCAGGGTCTCCATCAGGGTGCCAAATTCCATCAGATGGTCCCCTTACATCAACTTTCCAACCAAAGTCCCCCTTACATCAGGGTCTCCATCAGGGTGCTAACTTCCATCAGATGGACCCCTAACAGCAACTGTCCCCATCAGATTGCACCCTTACATCAACTGTCCCCATCCTTTACATCAACTGTCCCCATCAGAGTGCACCCTTACATCAGGGTCTCCATCACATTGCCCCCTTAAATGGGTTGACCCCATCGGGGTACCCCCTTATGTCAGGTATCCCAATCACAGTACCCCCTTAAATGGGTTGTCCCAATCAGAGTGCCTCCTTATATCAACTGTCTGCAGCACATCTAAGTGCTCCTCTACATCATCCGCCCCCAGACTGGATCATGGATGCACCCTCTGAGACCTGAGGGGGCACAACTAAAACCTAGGGGGTCACGGCCCACCCCAGCACCCGTCTAGAAACGTCAATGGTTATTAAGCACTTGCAGTTGCTGTTCTACTTTGATCATTAAATGCGTCAGCAAGGCATAAAATGTCCTCTCAAAATGTAGCATTCCGGGTCCGCCCCCCTGCACAATAATCCAATCAAGACCCCTGCTTAGGAAGTATACCAAGGCTTCCATTTGGCTTGATGGGAAAGTTCCCTTCAAGCCCAATGGAAGCCTTGGTATACTTTGCTCAAAAGGGTCACTTTATTAACCCTGCTAGCAGGCCATTTTCCCCTTTCATTAGCTCCTCCTACAAGAAGGCAAAAATAAGGTACTTCCAGGTATGTGGAGCATGTGACTTCAATCAACCAATACACTCATTCCCACTACAGACTTCTGAGGTCTGAGGGCCACACAACAAGTACCAAAGGGCCGCATGTGATCCTCAGGCCACAGTTTGGGCACCAGGGATCTATTAAGAATGTTTTTTTCTTTCTTTTTTTAATTTTGACTCGGATAGGATAGGACAGGCAGAGTTAAGTTCCTCTTTAAGCACTCATAGGACCCTCAAGATCTTATAATCTGTCCTTCCAGGTCTTTCCAAACCCCCTCCTAGCTGCTTCCACTTCTAATTTCCAGTCTCCAAGCCATCTGATTTTAGAGCGTATAGATTGCAATTAAAATAATTTGTCTGTGTGTGTTTATACGAAGCTGCAAACGGCCATTTCACTGGCAGAGCCCCCCCCCCCCCCTCCCCTCGTCGGCCCAAATGATCTGCTAAGACAAATAATCTCACGGTGGAGCAGCGCGGCTCGCTGGCGCCGCTGAACAGAGCAGGAAAATGTGTTTGTGGAACTGGAGCTAGCAGGTGGCAGCCTAGTGCTGACCCATGCAGGATATCGAGGCTCAGTGCATAAACCGTCCATGCTCTCGGAGGAAGCCTGCGCTGCAGAGGATCGTGGGAAGTTTTTTAATGATTTGCTCCAGGGGTAGGCCTCAGAAACTGTTTATGTTATTGCTTACATGCAGGACGGGCCCTTTCAGTGTGTGTGCCTCAGCTGGACGCGGGTTAGGCAGCTGAAAAACATCTGCTGCGGCCCGGGGACTGTCAGAGGTTCCCCCGGCGGAATTCTCTCTGGCCGGGCTCTTATCGTAACCTGTCAGCGTTCCAGATCTCTGGAGGAGTTCTCTGCGTCAAACTTCCTCCAGATCTGGACGGTTGCGGCGAGCTTGAAGAGATGCAAACGCTCGTAACAAAGGGACGAGGAACAGATGTCACCGCAAAAGCAGGACGCGACGAGCCTCCGGGGGGGTGACTTCACTTTGTTTATTCCCAAGCAGGACTGACCATGGAACCACAAACAGAAAAGTTTACGTACAAAACTGCTTTCTTTTTCTTCCTCGGTGTGGTGCGCACACACAAAACTGACACCAGGTGCCAGGGCCGTGCATAAGGGGGTACCACCAGTCCTCCTGTATGGGGCCCAGGCCAGCAGGGGGGCCCAGACAGCTGGGTGAATCGGATGTGGGCAGGGAGGGTGATCGGCACAGTGGGGGGTGCAATTACTGAAACCGATCCCTTGTATAGCTCTCCCTCCCACTGGCTTTCAGCTGCTGCAGAGAGCCATACAGGGGATTGGTTCCAGTAATTGCCCCCTCCCGGCCACACCCATCACCCTCCCTGTACACCATACATTTCCCCATTCTGCTCAGGCCCCCTGTGTGCCCCCCACCCCCGCAGTGCTACCAGCTATCCTCCCCTCCTTCCTATCAGCAGCTGCAAGCTCACAATAGGATCCTTCAGGTTGGAGAGTGGGGGAAGGGTCACACGTCACATTTTTCCAACCTTTCCTGAATGAACACGAGTGATCGGTACTGATCACTCACTGTATTCAGTTATAACTGAAGCAGCTGCAAGCACACAATAGGATCCTTCAGGATAGAGAGTGCATGAAGGGTCCAGTAAATATTTCACATTTTACCAGCCCCTTCTTTCCTAGATGAACACAATGAGTGCTCGGTACCGATCACTCACTGTGTTCATTCATAACCAAAATATAGTAAACTGTGTTTTTTTTTGGGGGGGGGGGGGGGCTGTCAGGATGGCTGTATGGGGCCCCGTGGTTTCTAACAGCAGCCCTTCCAGATGCTATAAAAAAAAAAAGTGAAGAACACAAAGAATAACATAAAGTCCTCCAGAGGTTTGGCCCTGAACCGCCAGGGCACAAGGCTCCTGATGGGACTGGAATACTCATGGTCCACACAGCCACAGCCAGGCACACCCCATTCTTTGGGAGACCTGCTGAGACAAGGTCCACCCATTTACCTCAAGGGGGATCCCATGGAAGGGGGGGGACATGACCATTAGGCCATGTGCCCACCCCACCCCCCCAAGACTTTCAGGGCAAATCCAAGAACCTACAACCTACTAATCAGAAGTGAGTAAAGTGCTGCATACATGTGCAAAAAAAAAGAGGAGAAATTAGTGCTTTGAGGGTGCCAAAGTGCAAGATGAATTTTTTTACTGGACATGTTTAATAACAAAAAGTACAAAATATTGTGGGTTTTTATCTAAAAACTGTTTTTTTTCTTTTTTATAGATGCAAAAGATAAAAAACCGCACAGGCGATCAAATACCAGACAAAGTTAAATTCATGGAAAAAAAGGCTGTAAATTTCATTTCAGCGCAGCGTTGCATGACTGCGCAATTGTTAAAGTAACGCAGCGCCTTAACACAAAAAATGGCCTCATCAGGAAGGGGGGTAAATCCTCAGGAGGGCGAGGGGTTAAGGTATTCATGATTACAGCGCTGGATTCATCAGTCTTTAAATCTTCAAAGTTCAGCTTCAACAGGGTCACATTTATCGAAGTAAAACTAGGCCTCTGACAATCAGATCTTCCCTTTCATTGCCTGCAGTATTGGTTGGGTGAACTGGGTGGACTTGTGTCTTTTTTTCAACCAGATTAATTATGTAATATTGAAAAATCTGATGCCATGAACAACGTGGATTCTAAACCAAGGCGGGTCATTGAACAGTCTCCTCCTAAAGAAAGTCTATAGAGATAGTTTGCCTCAATCTCATGCCTGATCATACAGTGCCCTCTAGTGTTCACTTTGTACACGGCTATTCCTGAATGTGCATATACAGTATCATGTGTCCTTTCTATGTATCTGCATGGAGTATGTACATCAGAGAGGTAACGTGGATAACAATGATTATCTTATGGCGTTGGCACCTGAAAATGGGTGGGATATATTAAGCAGCGAGTGAAGATGTTGTCCCTGAAGTTAATGTGTTGAAAGCAGAAAAAATGGACAAATGTAAAGATTGGAGGGACTTTTACAAGGACAAAATTGTAATATCTAGACAACGGGACCAGAGCAACTCCAAAACTGCAACTCTTGTGGGATGTTCCTGGTCTGCAATCATCAGGACCGACCAAAAGTGGACCAAGGAAGGAAAACCAATGAACCAGCAACAAAGGCATGGGTGGCCAAGACTTATTGATGGAGGTGGGAAGGCTCACTGAAGGAGGTGGGGAGGGAAGGCTCATTGATGGAGGTGGGAAGTGAAGGCTCATTGATGGAGGTGGGGGAGGGAAGGCTCATTGATGGAGGGGGGGGAGGGAAGGCTCATTGATGGAGGTGGGGGAGGGAAGGCTCATTGATGTGGAGGAGGGAAGGCTCATTGATGGAGGTGGGGAGGGAAGGCTCATTGATGGAGGTGGGGGAGGGAAGACTCATCAGTGGAGGAGGGTAGACTCATTGGTGGAATTGTGGAGGAGGGAAGGCACATTGATGGAGGTGGGTGGGAAAGAGGCTCATTGATGGAAGTGGGTGGGGGAAGCTCATTGATGGATGTGGAGGAGAGAAGGCACATTGATGGAGGTGGGTGGGGGAAGCTCATTGATGGATGTGGAGGAGAGAAGGCGCACTGATGGTAGTGGTGAAGGGAAGGCTCAGTGATGGAGGGGGGTTCTCTAGACTTGTCTTTGGTTTAAGGCAGTTCTAATGTCTTAATGGTAGGGATGGGACTGCTCTGGTCTGGCTAGTGGCCAGGTTGACAGAAGCCCGCAGTGTATGGGCCCCTGGAGTGGCAGTCCAGGGGTGCTAAAAATCCACAAAATGGGAGGGTTCACTTTGAGTTTATTATGGCACCATTGCATGCTTTTTTTTCCCCACACCTGACTGCAGAGCTGGGCCTGGAGGAATTTTTATACTGGACCTAGCCTGCCTTTGTATTGTACTTTGCCCCTTCCCCTTTTTTTGCATGTTAAATACACTGGCACTTACTCCCAACTAGAAGGGTCTAAAACCTTGGGAATGCCCTTAACGTCTTTGAGGGGAAGGGCATGTGGCCTTTTGGTCAAGTTCTCCTTCCGGGGAACCCCACCTAATACATGGGTTGGCCTTGTTTCAGCAGACCATTCAATAAAAAGGAGTCTACCTAGTTTCGGCTAGGTGGACCACCAGTACCCTGGACCTAATCCGGAGCTTTGTACCCCACGGGATCAGGGCTCGAATCCTTTCTATTCTAAAAGACCAAGTGCACCTCTTTTTGTGTGTTTTTTTTTTTTTTCACCTGGTATTAAGTTGCAAGCTTGCACAGCGCACTGCGGAGATTCAAAATAGAGCTGTCCCTTATCCTATTTTAATATTTAATACAAAAAAAAAAAAAAAAGAATGTGAAT
This sequence comes from Staurois parvus, assembly GCF_062004578.1. Lineage (NCBI taxonomy): Eukaryota > Metazoa > Chordata > Amphibia > Anura > Ranidae > Staurois > Staurois parvus. The sequence goes on from NW_028321482.1 coordinate 32,777, forward strand.
ATATACTGCATCAGGTGCAACGGAAGCCTCCCATAAATGCCTCTGTGAGCAGTCGGACCCAGAAAAGAAAGTAAAAGATATCAGCACCAGAATCACTGAGAGATAAAAGAAAGATGTAAAATCAGAACAGACTTGGCACTGCTATTCTCTCTGGAAATGCTTGCTGCCTGGCTGGAAGGTTGTTACAAAGGATACAATACTGCAAGTCACTGAGCTGGAACTTGATTCCGATTTGGTCTCTAGAAGAAAGGTAGATGGTCTTTGATAATTTGAGGATCGGAGATGAGATCTGTTCAAATAATTTCTATTATTTTCCTGCACAGCCGCCCGGGCTCCCTTCATAATGAATGCTTCAGATCATCTTTGGAACCTCTCTCCTCAGTTGTCACCTTCTCCATGACCTCCTTCGTAGCAGAGGTGCCAGATCCTGATACGTAGCGTCTGCAGTCTGCTCGGTATAGGTTGGGTTGAACATATTCAATGCATGCCCTGTTCACATGGGTCTACCTAAACAGCCCATTCAAATCAATGACTTGCAGCCGGCTACATGACAGTTCACTGAACACGCGTGTAGGTGAAGACAACCCCATACCATGGGCGGACAGATAAGTACGCTCGTGTGAACGAGGCCTAGAGGAAAAATGAAAAAAATAAATACCGACACTTACCTGAGTCCACTCGTTTCACCAGATTTCTGAAATTGAATGAAGCGGCGCTGCTCCATTGAAGGGTCTGACTGTTATAATCACATAACCGGCCCCGGAGTTGTAATAAAAGAAACGCTGGACAAACTATTTAAAAGAACCACCTTGACCCAGACGCCATGGAATGGGTTAAGCCGGATGTTGATTGTCCAAAAAAAAAAAAAAGTTCTGATCACATAACCGAATACAAGGCTGGTGCCAGGAATTACGCATGCAAACTACTCATCTGAGCTGGAGGAGCAGTGGGAGAGGGTGGAGGTTTGCACCAAGACGACAGGGATGCTGTGCATCGGCATATCGCCCTGTAATGTCAGGGCGCATGTGCAGCAAGGCTCAACGCCGCTGCTAAACGTGAAAGAGGATCGCAGGGTTGTCAGCTTGGAACAGGAAATGCATAATGCTAATACTGGCAGGATCTCTGAGTAATAAACACAGAAAACCACTCAAGGATGAATTTACAAAAATGTACACGGAGCATAATTCCATATATAGCTAGCTTAAGGCACGCCCTGTTAACTCCTTGCCTACCGGGCACTTATACCCCCTTCCTGCCCAGGCCAGTTTTCAGCTGTCGCACTTTGAATGACAATTGCAGTCATGCAACACTGTAACCATTTGAAATTGTTATAATTTTTTTCACACAAATAGTTTTCTTTTGGTGGTATTTAATCGCCGCTGGGGGTTTTATTTTTTGAGCTATAAACAAAAAAAAAAAGTTATTTCTCCTTCACTGATGTGCGTTGATGAGGCTGCACTGATAGGTGGTACTGCTGGGCACTGATTGGCTGCACTACTGGGCACTGATAGGCAACACTGATGGGCACTGATGAGGTGGCATGGATAGGCAGCACTGATATGCAAGAATGATGGGCACTGATGGGTGGCCCGCATAGGCAGCAGATATGCAACAAGGATGGGCGGCACTGATGGGTGGCCCGGATAGGCGACACTGATATGTAACAATGATGGGCACTGATAGGCGGTACTGATGGGTGGCCCAGATAGGCAGCAGATATGCAACAATGATGGGCACTGATAGGCGGAACTGATATGCAATGATGGGCACTGAAGGGTGGCCTGGATAGGCAGCACTGATAGGTGGCATGGCTGCGCACTGTCGGGCACTTGTGGGTGGCACTGATCATCGGTGCCGGTCCATCCTCTGACAATTGCTGGTTATCGGCAGTACTTTCACAGCGTGAAGAAAGTGCAGCCGATAACTAGCAACTGCATTTCCCGGTGATCTGCTGTGTCATTGGACACGGCTGATCATGTGGTAAAAGGCCGCTATGATTGGCCTTTTACCTCATCACGTGATCAGCTGTGTCCGTAGGACATGGAGATCACAAGAGATCGCTGGGTGAACACCCCCAGGGGCGTACGGGAGGGCACTAGCTGGGAGGACGTTATATGCGCCATTGACAAGGGAGGTACGAGAAGGGCAGCTGGATGGACGTTAGTTCCTTTTACAGCTTGCCACCAAAGGATGTCCACGTACATCGAGTTGCAGTGGTCATACCAGGATGATGCCTGCAGCTCCTGGCATCATCCTGGGGTCTTGGTTTTCAGCCAGCAATCTTCGCTTTTGTTCATTGAGGGACACAGCCTATTCTTCATTATCCATGACCAAACAGGGACCGAATCGAACACCGCCACTGCGGTGGCCTGCGTCATTCACCAGGGAGGTACAAGAAGTGCTGGGGCGTTGGAGGCGTTTCGCATTCTTCGCAGAGCAGGAAAGGTTTGTCCCTGTTCTCTCCACTAATCCACCCGCTCATTTAGGACACCTGAAATGTGTACAGCGGACAGAGCAGGGACAAACAGTTGCACTTCTCGTACCTCCCTAGTAAATGACCCAAGCCACCCCCGTCGCGCCATTCGATTGGATCCCTGTTTGGTCATGGATAATAAAGAAGAGGCTGTGTCCATTAATGAACGAAAGAGAAAAGAGGATTGCAGGCTGAAAACAAAGACACCGGGATGATGTCTGTAGCTGCAGGAATCATCCCGGTATGACCACTACAACTCAAGGATGTACATGGGTGGCAAGCGGCTAAAGGAATGAACGCCCAAACGCATCGAGATGCATTTACATGCGTCAACCATTTTTTTTTTCTACAAAAATACTGCTGCAAGAGGAGAAAAAAAACATTCAGGAGAGCTGGAGAAACGCCCTGCAGGCATGGGGCCTAATAGAACCACAACACATCCTTACCACACCAACGTAGAGGGTCCATCCTACAGTTCTGAGCAAAAAACAAACAAGCCAATCTGCCATATCCAGCATTTATTAAAGACGACACAAAAAAAGGAAAAGGGGGGTGACCCAAGTTAGCACGCTTTCCCATTAGTAGTCCATGATACCCAGTTTGAAAACTGGGACACACAAAAAATAGAGGAAGTAAAATAAAATGAGAATGAGAAGGGGGGATGGAAAGAAAGAAGAGAAAGAGAAAAAGAAAAAAAAAAAGAAAGAAAGAGCTTCGTCAGACTGAAAGCTCCGAAATAGAAGAAGCCAGGAAAAGTAAAATCAGGGAGGAAAAAATAAAGAAAAATAAACTGCAGCAATGTGATTGTGTGATACATGTTTTCACAGTCAAATAAATGTGCCACACGTCTCTTAAACAGTAATAAATTTAAATAGATTTTTTTTTTTCTCGACACCAGAACTTCAACTATGCAGACAGGATTAAATGGTTATAGCACAAACTTATATTTTTGTTTCTTTCTGAAAAATGGGAAAAAACAAAAATAAAATAAAATTAGTATAATTTACAGCGTCTCAAGATAAAAACTGATTTTTTTTTTTTGTTTTTTTTTTTATCTCGGAACTTCCTTTCCAGTAAGTCTGAGGTCTACAGGATGTGTCTAGAAAACGGACTACCGCAGAAAATGAAGACAGCTTAAATTCCTTTTTTTTTTTCTCTTAAATTGGGCATGAACATTTTTTTTTTCATTTTTGCTGTTTTTGATTTTTTTTGTTTTGTTGTTGTTTTAATTTTTTCTTTGTTGTTTTTTTTTTTTTTTTTTTTTAATTGCTGTAACATTGTCCTTCGGGCGGCTGAGGAAGTTTCATATTTTCTTTGGACATCATTAGACGTCGCAATTCTTGCAGGATAACTTTGATGCAATAGGAATTTTGCCATTTTGCTAAAACGGATATGGCTCTTGGGTCCACCTGAAAGGGGGGAGAAAAGAAAAAAAAAATAAAAATAAAAAAAACAAAACAAAAAAAGATGAGAAGTCGGAGCATCTCAATCCCTCTCCTCGTTTCCCAGGGCATCCAGGTGTTAGCAGACATCAGAGTTTTAAATGGGCAACATTCATTTATTGACAACAAACCCAACATTCAAATCAATGTAAAAAGGCTTTCTTTTCTCTGAGAATGGGTGGAGGTACTGCCCCACCCTCCCCATTCACCTCATCTCCGCCCCTTACCCACCGCAGAACACTGTCCCCGCCCATTTTAGAGAATACAACACCAAGTATCATTTTGTGGTGGCAAGTAATTTCCATGACATTTGCTAACAAGACAGACAGTAAAAAAGGATCCCCTGCAGCAACAATAGAACCCCCAAGAACAAAATACTCTCCACTTCCAGCAACAATATATCCCTCAGCAGCCAGCATCAATAGATCCCCCTAACAACAATAAACCCCGCCCCCCCGACACTCCCAGCAACAACAGGTCCCCGAGCAGCCAGCATCAATAGATCCCCTTATCAACAATAAACCCCCCCGACACTCCCAGCAACAACAGATCCCCGAGCAGCCAGCATCAATAGATCCCCCTATCAACAATAAACCCCCCGACACTCCCAGCAACAACAGATCCCCGAGCAGCCAGCATCAATAAATTCCCTATCAACAATAGACACCCTCCCAGAACAAACCCCCCCGACACTCCCAGCAACAATATATCCCTCAGCAGCCAGCATCACTAGATCCCCCTATCAACAATAACCCCCCCCCCCCCCCCCAACACTCCCAGCAACAACAGATCCCCGAGCAGCCAGCATC
>NW_028321483.1:0-22500 GCF_062004578.1 Staurois parvus
ACTGTCTACAAATGGAGAAAGTTTAGCACTGTTGCTACTCTCCCTAGGCGTGGTCGTCCTGTAAAAATGACTGCAAGAGCACAGCGCAGAATGCTGCATGAGGTAAAGAAGAATCCCAGAGTGTCAGCTAAAGACCTACAGAAATCTCTGGCACATGCTAACATTTTTGTTGACACATCTACAATAAGGGAACATTAAACAAGAATGGAGTACATGGGAGGACACCACGGAGGAAGCCATTGCTGGCCAAAAAGAATATTGCAGCACGTTTGAAGTTTGCAAAAGAGCACCTGGATGTTCCACAGCACTACTGGCAAAATATACTGTGGACAGATGAAACCAAGATTGAGTTGTTTGGGAAGAACACACAACACTATGTGTGGAGAAAAAAAGGCCCAGCACACCAACATCAAACCTCATCCCCACTGTGAAACATGGCGGAGGGAGCATCATGGTTTGGGGCTGCTTTGCTGCCTCAGGGCTGGACAGATTGTTGTCATTGATGGGAAAATGAATTCCAGAGTTTATCAAGACATTTTGCAGGAAAACGTACGACCATCTGTCCGCCAACTGAAGCTCCGCAGTGGATGGGTGATGCAACAGGACAATGACCCAAAGCATACAAGTCATTCAACAAAACAATGGCTGCAACAGCACAGAATACGCCTTCTGGAGTGGCCCAGTCAGAGTCCTGACCTCAACCCCATTGAAATGCTGTGGCATGACCTTAAGAGAGCGATTCACACCAGACATCCCAAGAATATTGCTACACTGAAACAGTTTTGTGAAGAGGAGTGGTCCAAAATGACTCCAGATCGTTGTGCAGGTCTGATCTGCAACTACAGGAAACGTTTGGTTGAGGTTATTGCTGCCAAAAGAGGGTCAACCAGTTATTAAGTCCAAAGGTTCACATACTTTTTCCTCCCTGCGCTGTGAATGTTTACATGTTATGTGCAATTAAACCATGGCAACATCTAATGTTTGTGTAGTATTATGTTCAGCAGACTGTGTTCTTCTATTGTTGTGACTTAGATGACATTCAGAGCACATTTTATGCCCAATTCATGCAAAACTCCATGAAATCCCAAGGGGTTCACATACTTTTTCTTGCAACTGTATATGTATATATTTTATGGACGTACTTATTTCTATTGTATTTTTATTCTTTTGTAGATATAATTAATATTTACTGAATTGTTTTTTTATGTACCCCGCAAGGCATGATCCTATTTTTATCAGTTTTATTCTTTTATTCAGTCACACTGATGTTTTTTGATAACTTTTATGTTTACATCATTTTAGTTTTTGAGCCGTGGTCTTCCAATATATCTTTTTATATTTTTATTATTTTTATTCTTTCACTTTATTATAACACACGTTTTTACCATACGTGATTTCCATACACTCCTCCTATTCATGATACATATCATGTATGTATTTGATGTCCTCTTTCGCTGCCTGATTCATTTTTCATTATTTGCCGGTAATAACAAGCGGGGTTTATAATATGTTTTCATTATTCTTATATATAGAAGAGATTGCCACCCATTTCCACAACAAGATTGACGCAATCCGTAAGGACATAGTCAACTCGCAATCTACCTCCCCACCTAGCCTCCAACCCCCCCATCACCCCCTCATCTCTCCCCTCCTCTGACCTCGCAACCGCACTGCCCCCCACCACACCCAAGGCCCCGCTTACCGTAACCCCCTCCAGCACTGCACTCCTGCAGCCCCGCTACCACTGAGGAAGTCACCAGGGTCTTCTCAGAAGCCCGCCTCACTACCAGCCCCCTGGACCCTATCCCCTCTCAACTCCTCCGGTCACCCCCCTCTTCCCTCATCCGCTCCCTCACCCACATCTTCAATCTCTCCCTCTCTACCGGCGTATTCCCCTCCCCCCTAAAGCACGCGCACATCACCCCCATACTCAAAAAGCCCTCCCTGGACCCCAGTGACCCAAACAACCTCAGACCCATCTCCCTGCTGCCACTCACTTCCAAGCTCCTTGAGCGCTTAGTCTACGATCGCCTATGCGCCCACCTCACTGACAACAACCTCCTTGATCCACTACAGTCTGACTTCCGCCCCCTACACTCCACCGAAACCGCCCTCCTCAAAATCACCAACGACCTACTAAACGCCAAAGCCAAAGGCGACTACTCTGTCCTCCTTCTCCTGGACCTCTCCGCGGCCTTCGACACAGTTGACCACCCCCTCCTCCTTAATCAGCTACTCTCCCTTGGCATCAGAGACACCGCTCTCTCCTGGTTCTCCTCCTACCTATCCCGACTCTCCTTCAGCGTTTCCTACAACGGTGCCACCTCCCCTTCCCTCCCCCTCTCTGTTGGGGTCCCCCAGGGCTCTGTCCTTGGACCCCTTCTCTTCTCCATCTACACCTCCTCCCTTGGCAAACTCATACACTCCCACGGCTTCAACTACCACCTCTACGCTGATGACACTCAAATTTGCCTCTCCACCCCCCACCTCACCCCCACTTTCTCCTCCCGCATCACTCACCTCCTAAACGACATCTCTGACTGGATGTCGCTCCATTTCCTCAAGCTTAACCTCTCCAAAACCGAACTCCTCGTCTTCCCCCCCCATCCCCATCCTTTCCATCACTACCAACAACACCACCATCAATCCCGCCCCGCAAGCCAAAGTCCTTGGAGTCATTCTGGATTCAAACCTCTCCTTCCAACCTCATGTCAAATCACTTACAAACACATGCAGGCTCCACCTCCGGAACATCGCCAAGATACGTACGTTCCTTACCCCAGACACCGCTAAACTACTCGTACACTCCCTCATCATCTCACGCCTCGACTACTGCAACTCCCTCCTCACCGGCCTACCCCAGTGCAGGCTCTCCCCGCTTCAGACCATCCTGAACTCAGCGGCCAGACTCATCCACCTCACCAGCCGCTCCACCTCTGCCACCCCCCTCTGCCTCTCCCTCCACTGGTCTCCACTCAGTGTCCTCCACCCCCCTCTGCCTCTCCCTCCACTGGCTCCCTATCGCCCAACGCATCAAATTCAAACTACTAACCCTGACCTACAAAGCCATTCACAACACTGCCCCTGACTACCTCACCGACCTGATTCCCAGGTATCACCCTACCCGTACCCTTCGCTCTTCACAGGACCTCCTTCTGTCTTGCTCCCTGGTCTCCTCCTCCCACGCACGACTGCAAGACTTCTCCAGGTCCTCTCCCATCCTCTGGAACTCACTACCCCAATCCATCAGACTGTCACCTTCCCTCCTCACCTTCAGGCGCTCCCTGAAAACCCACCTCTTCAGGGAAGCCTACCCCACCCTCACCTAACAGCCGATCTCCTCCACTCCTCCTACCACTCCATCCCCCACAGCCACTTCCTCCTGTACCACTACCCCCTCCCTCCTAGATTGTAAGCTCGAAAGAGTAGGGCCCTCTTACCCCTCGTACGTTGTTTGTTGTTGCTGTTCTGTTTCATGTATTGTAATAATTCTTATACTACTATAATATATGTATTATTTGAATTGAATCGCATTGGAATATATCATATATCTACATTTATTATCATTTTACGTAGTAATCCTATCTAACGGTGTGGATGTGCACCAATTTTTACTATATACCATTTTTAATGTTTTTTTAATGTTTTCCAACATTTAGCATAGTGTAAATTTTTCCTCGTTTTCTATTGTGATTAAGATACCTTTTTTCTATCATTTACTCCGTTAAAACGATACATTATATACATCTCTGATATTGAGCAGCTGTTTTTAGTCCCCGCACGGCAAAGCACTGAATATCTACATTAAAATGGCCGCTATTCATTCCGGCCCGGACTTCGGCAAGATGGCCGCGGTAATCACGTGACCGCTGATCACCGCTAAAAAGCCCGCGATCACCTCGCGGTTTTTTGCCGCCTTGCGGTCTATATAATGGAGTCATTTCAAGATGTCAGCAATGGGTGTGCCCCTGAGGACGAAACGCATTGGGTGGAGCCCTATTGCTGACGCTATGCCGCCGCTATCAAGAAGCGGCGGCCATCTTGGTACTCAATTTGCTATTATTTTTATTACTCCACGTGGATATTTTAAATTGTTACTCGTGACCATTATAATACAGTACTACACTATTAAGCACCTTTCTGGCTCCTGTGGCTGAGCTAATTCCTCCCCAGGACCACTCTGGCACCCACCCTGATGGATGGATGGAGCTGGATGACTAACCTATAGCTGCCGGCATACCGCTGCACCCCCAGATGTGTGATGTGTATAACCCATGCGCTTTAATACTTTTGTTCTGTGAGTGTACACCCGTCCCAAGGGTAGATTACCTTTCACGAGCTCATGCACTACTGTCTGTCACGCATAATTCACACGTGCCATCTTTAGGCACTTTCTGAATTGGTATCCTCTCACGAAGGACATTCCAGTATTTAGGAATGATTATATGAACTTCTTCAGCACCATTTACCTGTTTAGCACTTATTGAACGTTATACGCAGTTTACATCATTATTGCACTTATTTGCACTTTTTTTTTATTTTATATGCGTTTATGATTGATGACATGCATTTACTGTATAGCGCTGCACTAACATTTTATTATATTTTAAATATATACCGAAGCATAGAGGCCATCCTCCCACTGGCCACCCCAGGCCCTGATGCTTTGGCATATATGCTCTTTTTTAACTGCGGATGAAAATCCCATACAACAGCACTGCACTTACTTATGTATATTCTGAGAGCAAGGCCCCCCCCCCCCGTTGCTGTCAGAATAAACAGGTCGGTGCTGCAGCTGAATGGCATTCCTGGTAAGAAAATAGCAATGGTTAACAATAACACAGTAACAATAAAACAGTAACTCAATAAAACAATGTATTTACTGAAATATGTGCCACAAATATTATAAAATATATATACCGAAGCATAGGGGCCACCCACCCACTGGCCACCCTAGGCCCCCATGTTTTGGCATATATGCTTTTTTTTAACTGTGGATGAAAAATCCCATCCAACAGTGCTGCACACACTTACTTATGTATATTCTGAGAGCAAGACCCTGCTGCTGTCAGAATAAACAGGTCGGTGCTGAAGCTGAATGGCATTCCTGGTAAGAAAACAGCAATGGTTAACAATAACACAGTAACATTAAAACAGTAACTCAATAAAACAACGTATTTACTGAAATATGTGCCACAAATATTATAAAATATATATACCAAAGCATAGGGACTATCCACCCACTGGCCGCCCCAGGCCCCCATGCTTCGGGGATATATCCCAACCATGGCACCACCTGCATGGAGTTTGCGTGTTATCCCTGTGCCTGCGTGGGTTTCCTCCCACACTCCAAAGACATGCTGGTAGGTGAATTGGCTCCTGTCTAAATTGGCCCTAGTATATGTTTGTAGGTGAGTTAGGGACCTCAGATTGTACACCCCTTGGGGGTTAGGGACTGATGTGAATGTACAATATATATGTAAAGTGCTGTGTAAATTGATGGCACTATATAAGTACCTGTAATAATAATAATATACCCTTTTTTTTAACTACGGATACAAAATCTCATCCAACAGCACTGCACACACTTACGTATATTCTGAGAGCAAGACCCCCCTGTTGCTGTCAGAATAAACAGATTGGTACTGCAGCTGAATGGCATTCCTGCAAAGAAAACAGCAATGGTCAACAATAAAACAGTAAAACCGTAACAGTAGAACAGTAACTCGACAACAACAAAAAAAACTACAACTATTTTTGTTTTTTTAAAATGTTTTAATTTTTTTTTGTACTTTTACTTTTTATGTTTTTTTTTTAACTTTAACTTAACCAGATTGCAGTTTCCTGACTACCTAACATCTTCGGGACCCTGTGCTAATATGTGCCCTGAACTGTGCTGTGCTGTACCCTATACTAATACTCCACTAGTGTATGGTAGTTATGGAAGAAGTCCTTGAGGCAGACACAGGTTGTCCAGGACAGGAGAGAAAAAAACAGCGGGTGTCTCACCTAATTCCATGTCTGCTACAGACACAACATCTTTTTTGGGGTGTCCTTTGGGTTGGGGTACCACGAATGGCATCGGGAAAATGCCTCTCATGCAGCCGGCTAACTGCATTTGGGTTGGGGGTTGGGGCCACAGCACCTTCTGGATACAAAAGGGCTGTGATGATCTCTTCCTGGAATTTTAGGAAGGATCCATTATGTCCAGTTGCTTGGTAAAGCACAAAAGTGTTATATAGAGCCAATTGAAATAAATAAACAGACACTTTTTTGTACCAGCTTTTCGGGAAATGAAGTACGGCTGCATCATCTGGTCGTTGAAGTCCACCCCTCCCATGTTGAGGTTATAGTCATGGACACAGAGGGGCTTCTCAACAACACCAGCTGCCGTGGTAATTTGGATGGTCGTGTCTGCGTGAATGGAAGACAGGACGAATACATCCCGTTTGTCCTTCGACTTCACTGCGAGCAATTCCTCATTTCTCAAGCAGGCTTTTTCCCCCTTTCTAAGGCGGGTATTTACAAGCCGTAGGGAGAAGCCCTGGCGATTAGGTCGCATGGTGCCACATGCGCCAATTCAAAGATTGTACAAATGTCTAAATAGTGGCACGCTTGAATAAAAATTGCCCACGTATAAGTGGTACCCCATATGGAAAAAGGATCACACCAAGTCCCAAACTATCCTGCCACTGCTTCCCATGTAGTCTGGGCATCTGGGGGGGCTCCATGTGACTATCTTTTCCCTCGTAAATCTGAAACGTATATGTATAGCCTCGTGACCTCTCACAGGTCTTTTACATCTTGACCCCATATCTGGCACGCTTGCTGGGGAGATATTGTTTGAATGCAAGGCGGCCAGAAAAACGAATGAGGGACTCATCAATGCAGATGTTTTGCTGGGGAGTACAGACAACTGCAAATTTTTGGTTCAGGTGATTTATGAGGGGCCAAATTTTGTGGAGCCTGTCATGTTCAGGCTCACCCCGAGAACGAGTGTGTTGTCGTTGAAATGCATAAAACACATTATACTCTCATATCTATGCCTGGCCACGGCAGCAGAGAACACGGCATATGATGAATCGGGTCTGTGGACCAGTACAACCGCAATTCTTTTATTTTAGTAATGCCCATGTTGAGGGTTAGGCCCAAAAAAACCCGTAATGGGTTTCCATGCGACTGGTCTGGCAAGGGTTGGCGGCAATAAACTGTTGTGCATATAAATCGCTTTGATCCACAATTAATACATACAGATGTTCCGTGAAAAACAGCTCCAAAAAATCAAGGAGAGGAGTTAAATCTGCTGTTTCCACCTGAATTCCGGGTTGGGCAGTGAATGGGGGAAGTACGGGTGCAGCAGAATTTGTGGGCTGCCAATCGGGATTTGCAAGCACATCCGGAAGGATACTAGGGGCTCTACGGGCCTGTGTGTGAATCCTTGGTGGTTGCGGGACAATACTTGTGCTCGCCACCGCACCATGGGACTCGCCACGACACCAAGTCATACTGCAGTGCTGGTATGTGAAAGACCAGGATGTACTAGGCAGCTGGTGCTCGCCTGTTCACCAAAAGGTAGCGCAGCACTAGTACTTGCAGTCTGCTGCATATGAGAGTCATGCGATTGTACGACATCAGCAACCTTGGAATAGGGTCCGGTACGCCTGACCTTAGAAAGGACCTTTTCTCCATCGTCTGAGCTACCTGTCAGGGTGTCATTGCTGTCTACAGGTTCACATTCTGAGGCTGATTCTGTCAGTGAGTCTTCCCCTTCGCTCTCACCTGACAGGCTCAGAATCCCGCAGGCCTCTTCACTAGAATGCCTTTGGTTGGAGATTTTGGCCACAAAATTCATAGGTACCTTGTGTCTCTCATGGGGAAAAGAGTACCTGGCTGTCAGGGACTGCTTGAAGCGCTACAAAAAAAATTTACCTGCAAGTGCTAGCAGAGATCAGGCCTGATTCTGCGAACGCTGTGGTTTTGTGTGCAATGTATCAAGTGACAGCGATTTACTGACACTGTACTTGCTGAGGAAGAATGGGGGGGGGTAAGCGTAGGGGCTAAACATAGGTGCTGGCAGGTGTCGGGGCTGATCCCGCTAACATTGCATTTTTGGGGACACTATACTAATGTGAACGCTGGTATAGTCTGATCTGATCAAAGATATTGATCCAATCAGACACTATACTAGCAATGGAGGTTTTTTGTGTATGAGCGTGCTCCTGGTAATCAAGGGGTTAAATGTGATGACTGGTGTTCTGATGCTATCTGGGAGGGGCGCTAACTGACGCTAAGTGACGCTAGCGCTATCTGAAGTTGCCGGCGACACTAATACAGTGATCAGCAAAAAAATCTGTACACTGTACTAATGAAACTGGTGACAGAGCAGTGAAGGGGTTAACTGGGGGGGGCTATCAAGGGGTTAAATGTGTGTATGTGCTGATTTACTTGCGTGGATCTGCTTTCTTCTCAGGCCAGGGATCATTCATCCGATTTAGGCCGAACATCACTGGCCTAAATCTGATGACTAATCCCTTGAGCACCGAATCACGGCAACCGCGGGTCAGCGGGCGTGAGCTCCGAACACGTGATCACCGCTTGAACGTGAATCATGTATGTATATGTGATTTTGCGCACCTGTGCCACCCTGTAGCAGTATTTCTGCTACAGGGCGGATGGGAAACGGTTAATGCCCTTGTTTTCCCCGTTTCACCCTGTAGCTTCATTACCTGATGATCCTGCCAGCAGATCCATTATTTTTCCATTTCCAGTAACAGGCCAAGCTGTGCAGCTAAAATGGCAGTTGCGGGGATTGGAAATATAAAACACTGACCAGTCTATGTATACCGGCTCCTCCCTCCAGTCTTGCACAGGTGTACTTGCTCCTCCCTCCAGTCTTGCACAGGTGTATTGACTCCTCCCCTTCCGTCTTGCACAGGTGTACTGGCTCCTCTCCTTCAGTCTTGCACAGGTGTACCGGCTCCTCCCCTTCAGTCTTGCACGGGTGTACCGACTCCTCCCCTTAAGTCTTGCACGGGTGTACCGGACTCCTCCCCTTCAGTCTTGCACGGGTGTACCGGCTCCTCCCCTTCAGTCTTGCACGGATGTACCGGCTCCTCCCCTTCAGTTCTTGCACGGGGTGTACCGACTCCTCCCCTTAAGTCTTGCACGGGTGTACCGACTCCTCCCCTTCAGTCTTGCACGGGTGTACCGGCTCCTCCCCTTCAGTCTTGCACGGATGTACCGGCTCCTCCCCTTCAGTCTTGCACGGGTGTACCGACTCCTCCCCTTCAGTCTTGCACGGGTGTACCCGCTCCTCCCCTTTAGTCTTGCACAGGTGTACCGGTTCCTCCCCTTCAGTCTTGCACAGGTGTACCAGCTCCTCCCCTTCAGTCTTGCACAGGTGTACCAGCTCCTCCCCTTCAGTCTTGCACAGGTGTAGCGGCTCCTCCCCTTCAGTCTTGCACAGGTGTACCGGCTCCTCCCCTTTAGTCTTGCACAGGTGTAGCGGCTCCTCCCCTTCAGTCTTGCACAGATGTATCGGCTCCTCCCTTTTAGTCTTGCACAGGTGTACTGACTCCTCCCCTTCAGTTTTGCACAGATGTTCTGGCTCCTCCCCTGGACTGCAATGGCTTCCTCTGATGTCACTGGAAGCTTCTCACAATGTGCATTAGAAGCTGCAGCAAGTCAGATAGAGCTCCGCCTCATTTCCTGGCTGGAGGACCCCCGACATTATTCAGCCCATTCCTCCCCAGCCTGACTGTTGCTGGTCCCACCCTTTTCAATCTTTGGACTTTCGTCTTTCAACCATTGCTCAACATCACATGTGGGTGTTACCTATGCAAATACAGATTGCGTTGGAACACCAACTCTTCCAGACCGACACCCACCCACCCACCAAGGAATTTTGATATTTGCATAACTCCTCCCACTGCTTGCATCAGGATTGATGGCTCTTGAGAGGAATACTGAGGCAGGGGGCTGTGATGTTTTCAGGAAGCTATGTACAGCCCCTCCCACCAGCCACGATCTGCCTGCATTACATAGACCATTACAAAGACCCAGTGATGGCCTCCAGGTATAAAATGAGGTTTGAGTGGGGAGGGGGGGGGGGGGGGACAAGGGAAGGCAAAATATGAGCAGATGACACTTACTATTCCGAATTCAGGAAAAAAGAACTCCAGACGTTGGTATTTGATTAAAGCCAAACTCCGGAGAAAGAAGAAATCAGGAAAAATACAAACTGGTTAAATCTCAGCTTTAACCACTTCCTGTCTGGCCGCCGTATATAAACGGCCAGATGGTGGCAGTGCAGGAGCGGGTTGCCATTCATAAACGGCGCCCGCTATTTTGGACTGTGCGTGCTCCCTGGGAGCGCACAGCACCGCGATCTGGTGCCCGCTGTGTCCTCCGGAGTGCAACACTGATCGTCGGACGGGACCTCTGTGCGAGGTCCAGATCATGTGATCACTGATTGGCCAATCAGTGATCAAATGCAGAGTAGTAAGCAAGATGTCACTTCTGACATCATTGCTTACTACGTGCGAAATCTGTGAATGATCACAGAGGTCACATGGTACAAGGCTATTCACAACAGCCCTGTACCATGTGACAAGCTGTGACCAATCAGTATTTCTCAATGGCTGCAGGAATGCAGCCAGAGAGGAGAAATGATTGTACAGCCTTTATGAGTGCAAAAGCAATCAGTGTAAAAAAAAAAAAAAAAAAAAAAAATCTTCTTCACCCCCCACAAGTAGTACAGTGTTACCATGGTGACCCCACACTGCTATGGTGACAGTAAGTAAAAAAACATAATAAATAAAATAAAAAAGTAAACATTTCTTCTTAAATTATAATTTTTGGTTATAAACTAATTAGGGTTTTTTTTTTACTAAAAATATAACGGAATACATTTTGGCTGAGATCTATGATGAAATATTATTTATTTGCAAAATTTTATAAGAAAAACACTTCAAAATTTTTGGACTTTTTCATTTACATAGCAAAAAAACTAAAAATCCCAGCGGTGAATAAATACCAAAAAAATAAAGTTTTATCTGTCTCAAAAAAATGCTAAAATATTCATATGGGTACAGTGTTGCATGACCGCGCAATTGTCATTCAAAGTGTGATAGCGCTGAAAGCTGAAAATTGGCCTGGGGGGGTAAAAGTGTCCGGACTGGAAGGGGGGGAAAGTGTCCGGACTGGAAGGGGGTGAAAGTGTCCGGACTGGAAGGGGGTGAAAGTGTCCGGACTGCAAGGGGGGGAAAGTGTCCGGACTGGAAGGGGGGGAAAGTGTCCGGACTGGAAGGGGGGGAAAGTGTCCGGACTGGAAGGGGGGGGAAGTGTCCGGACTGGAAGGGGGTGAAAGTGTCCGGACTGGAAGGGGGTGAAAGTGTCCGGACTGGAAGGGGGTGAAAGTGTCCGGACTGGAAGGGGGTAAAAGTGTCCGGACTGGAAGGAGTGAAAGTGTCCGGACTGGAAGGGGGGGGAAGTGTCCGGACTGGAAGGGGGTGAAAGCGTCCGGACTGGAAGGGGGGGAAAGTGTCCGGACTGGAAGGGGGGGGAAAGTGTCTGGACTGGAAGGGGGGGAAAGTGTCTGGACTGGAAGGGGGGGAAAGTGTCTGGACTGGAAGGGGGGGAAAGTGTCCGGACTGGAAGGGGGGGAATGTGTCCGGACTGGAAGGGGGTGAAAGTGTCTGGACTGGAAGGGGGGAAAGTGTCTGGACTGGAAGGGGGGAAAGTGTCTGGACTGGAAGGGGGGAAAGTGTCTGGACTGGAAGGGGGGAAAGTGTCCGGACTGGAAGGGGGTGAAAGTGTCCGGACTGGAAGGGGGTAAAAGTGTCCGGACTGGAAGGAGTGAAAGTGTCCGGACTGGAAGGGGGGGGAAGTGTCCGGACTGGAAGGGGGTGAAAGCGTCCGGACTGGAAGGGGGGGGAAGCGTCCGGACTGGAAGGGGGGAAAGTGTCCGGACTGGAAGGGGGGGAAAGTGTCCGGACTGGAAGGGGGGAAAGTGTCTGGACTGGAAGGGGGGGAAAGTGTCCGGACTGGAAGGGGGGGAATGTGTCCGGACTGGAAGGGGGGAAAGTGTCCGGACTGGAAGGGGGTGAAAGTGTCTGGACTGGAAGGGGGGAAAGTGTCTGGACTGGAAGGGGGAAAGTGTCCGGACTGGAAGGGGGGAAAGTGTCCGGACTGGAAGGGGGGGGGGAAAGTGTCCGGACTGGAAGGGGGGGAAAGTGTCCGGACCGGAAGGGGGGGAAAGTGTCAGGACCGGAAGGGGGGGAAAGTGTCTGGACCGGAAGGGGGGGGAAAGTGTCCGGACTGGAAGGGGGGGGAAAGTGTCCGGACTGGAAGGGGGGAAAGTGTCCGGACTGGAAGGGGGGGAAAGTGTCCGGACTGGAAGGGGGGGGAAAGTGTCCGGACTGGAAGGGGGGGAAAGTGTCCGGACTGGAAGGGGGGGGAAAGTGTCCGGACTGGAAGGGGGGAAAGTGTCCGGACTGGAAGGGGGGGGAAAGTGTCCGGACTGGAAGGAGTGAAAGTGTCCGAACTGGAAGGGGGGGGGAGTGTCCGGACTGGAAGGGGGGGAAAGTGTCCGGACTGGAAGGGGGGGGAAAGTGTCCGGACTGGAAGGGGGGAAAGTGTCTGGACTGGAAGGGGGGGAAAGTGTCCGGACTGGAAGGGGGGGAATGTGTCCGGACTGGAAGGGGGGAAAGTGTCCGGACTGGAAGGGGGTGAAAGTGTCTGGACTGGAAGGGGGGAAAGTGTCCGGACTGGAAGGGGGGGAATGTGTCCGGAACAGAAGGGGGGGGAAAGGGTCCGGACCGGAAGGGGGGGAGAGTGTCAGGACCGGAAGGGGGGGAAAGTGTCAGGACCGGAAGGGGGGGAAAGTGTCCGGACCGGAAGGGGGGGAAAGTGTCCGGACCGGAAGGGGGGGAAAGTGTCCGGACTGGAAGGGGGGGAAAGTGTCTGGACCGGAAGGGGGGGAAAGTGTCAGGACCGGAAGGGGGGGAAAGTGTCTGGACTGGAAGGGGGGGGAAAGTGTCCGGACTGGAAGGGGGGAAAGTGTCCGGACTGGAAGGGGGGGAAAGTGTCCGGACTGGAAGGGGGGAAAGTGTCCGGACTGGAAGGGGGGAAAGTGTCCGGACTGGAAGGGGGGGGAAAGTGTCCGGACTGGAAGGGGGGGAAAGTGTCCGGACTGGAAGGGGGGGAAAGTGTCCGGACTGGAAGGGGGGAAAGTGTCCGGACTGGAAGGGGGGGAAAGTGTCCGGACTGGAAGGGGTTAATATCGTATTTCCAGCGGGTAGAGAATCTGATGTTTCTACGAGGAATAATGCGAAGATCCGCACACACACATCCCGGGAGTCGTGTTTGGAATACAATGTTTCCATCTCGGGCTCAGAAGGTAATAATCGGATTAATCAATAACCAATTGCGGGTTGTTCATACGCCTCAGATGTCTCTGGCTGATACCGATCAGATTATTGATCTCCCCCCGATCACTGCGCCATTGTTGCCGCTATACAATCAATAACATTCCCCAAGCAGAGTCTGACACAAGGAGGTGAAAGTTCCTCACTTCATTTATTGATGACAGTCCCATAAAGCGGGGGGGGGGGGGTCAGACTCAATTTCATTGTGGGCCGCATCAGCATTATGGTGGCCCTCAAAGGGCCACTTGTATCAGACCCCTACCCCCTACACTACCCCTCGTGTTACCCCCTAACCCCTACACTACCCCTCGTGTTACCCCCTAACCCCTACACTACCCCTCGTGTTACCCCCTAACCCCTACACTACCCCTCGTGTTACCCCCTAACCCCTACACTACCCCTCGTGTTACCCCCTACCCCCTACACTACCCCTCGTGTTACCCCCTAACCTCTACACTACCCCTCGTGTTACCCCCTAACCCCTACACTACCCCTCGTGTTACCCCCTAACCCCTACACTACCCCTCGTGTTACCCCCTAACCCCTACACTACCCCTCGTGTTACCCCCTAACCCCTACACTACCCCTCGTGTTACCCCCTAACCCCTACACTACCCCTCGTGTTACCCCCTAACCCCTACACTACCCCTCGTGTTACCCCCTAACCCCTACACTACCCCTCGTGTTACCCCCTAACCCTTACACTAACCCTCGTGTTACCCCCTAACCCCTACACTACCCCTCGTGTTACCCCCTAACCCCTACACTACCCCTCGTGTTACCCCATAACCCCTACACTACCCCTCGTGTTACCCCCTAACCCCTACACTACCCCTCGTGTTACCCCCTAACCCCTACACTACCCCTCGTGTTACCCCCTAACCTACACTACCCCTCGTGTTACCCCCTAACCCCTACACTACCCCTCGTGTTACCCCCTAACCCCTACACTACCCCTCGTGTTACCCCCTAACCCCTACACTACCCCTCGTGTTACCCCCTAACCCCTACACTACCCCTCGTGTTACCCCCTAACCCCTACACTACCCCTCGTGTTACCCCCTAACCCCTACACTACCCCTCGTGTTACCCCCTAACCCCTACACTACCCCTCGTGTTACCCCCTAACCCCTACACTACCCCTCGTGTTACCCCCTAACCCCTACACTACCCCTCGTGTTACCCCCTAACCCCTACACTAACCCTCGTGTTACCCCCTAACCCCTACACTACCCCTCGTGTTACCCCCTAACCCCTACACTACCCCTCGTGTTACCCCCTAACCCCTACACTACCCCTCGTGTTACCCCCTAACCCCTACACTACCCCTCGTGTTACCCCCTAACCCCTACACTACCCCTCGTGTTACCCCCTAACCCCTACACTACCCCTCGTGTTACCCCCTTACCCCTACACTACCCCTCGTGTTACCCCCTAACCCCTACACTACCCCTCGTGTTACCCCCTAACCCCTACACTACCCCTCGTGTTACCCCCTAACCCCTACACTACCCCTCATGTTACCCCCTAACCCCTACACTACCCCTCATGTTACCCCCTAACCCCTACACTACCCCTCATGTTACCCCTAACCCCTACACTACCCCTCATGTTACCCCCTAACCTCTACACTACCCCTCATGTTACCCCCTAACCCCTACACTACCCCTCATGTTACCCCCTAACCCCTACACTACCTCTCGTGTTACCCCCTAACCCCTACACTACCCCTCGTGTTACCCCCTAACCTCTACACTACCCCTCGTGTTACCCCCTAACCCCTACACTACCCCTCATGTTACCCCCTAACCCCTACACTACCCCTCATGTTACCCCCTAACCCCTACACTACCCCTCATGTTACCCCCTAACCTCTACACTACCCCTCATGTTACCCCTAACCCCTACACTACCCCTCATGTTACCCCCTAACCCCTACACTACCCCTCATGTTACTCCTAACCCCTACACTACCCCTCATGTTACCCCCTAACCCCTACACTACCCCTCATGTTACCCCCTAACCCCTACACTACCCCTCATGTTACCCCCTAACCCCTACACTACCCCTCGTGTTACCCCCTAACCTCTACACTACCCCTCGTGTTACCCCCTAACCCCTACACTACCCCTCGTGTTACCCCCTAACCCCTACACTACCCCTCGTGTTACCCCCTAACCCCTACACTACCCCTCGTGTTACCCCCTAACCCCTACACTACCCCTCGTGTTACCCCCTAACCCCTACACTACCCCTCGTGTTACCCCCTAACCCCTACACTACCCCTCGTGTTACCCCCTAACCCCTACACTACCCCTCGTGTTACCCCCTAACCCCTACACTACCCCTCGTGTTACCCCCTAACCCCTACACTACCTCTCGTGTTACCCCTAACCCCTACACTACCCCTCGTGTTACCCCTAACCCCTACACTACCCCTCGTGTTACCCCCTAACCCCTACACTACCCCTCGTGTTACCCCTAACCCCTACACTACCCCTCATGTTACCCCTAACCCCTACACTACCCCTCATGTTACCCCCTAACCCCTACACTACCCCTCATGTTACCCCTAACCCCTACACTACCCCTCATGTTACCCCCTAACCCCTACACTACCCCTCATGTTACCCCCTAACCTCTACACTACCCCTCATGTTACCCCCTAACCTCTACACTACCCCTCATGTTACCCCTAACCCCTACACTACCCCTCATGTTACCCCCTAACCCCTACACTACCCCTCATGTTACCCCCTAACCCCTACACTACCCCTCATGTTACCCCCTAACCCCTACACTACCCCTCATGTTACCCCCTAACCTCTACACTACCCCTCATGTTACCCCTAACCCCTACACTACCCCTCATGTTACCCCCTAACCCCTACACTACCCCTCGTGTTACTCCCTAACCTCTACACTACCCCTCATGTTACCCCTAACCCCTACACTACCCCTCGTGTTACCCCCTAACCCCTACACTACCCCTCATGTTACCCCCTAACCTCTACACTACCCCTCATGTTACCCCCTAACCCCTACACTACCCCTCATGTTACCCCCTAACCCCTACACTACCCCTCATGTTACCCCCTAACCCCTACACTACCCCTCATGTTACCCCCTAACCCCTAAGATGAATGATAACCTGACCCTCGAGGGGGCGTGCATCTCGTCTCCCATTCCGGACTCCTCCAGACACTTGGAGGATGACAGCGGATCTCATCGCCTGTTTTATCACAGGGATTATTTTTAGACACCCTCCATGCGGGTCGCCGGGATCGGGGAACTCACTTTGTTCTGCATCCAGAATCTCATCAGAAATATAATTGTTGACTCGTTTTGGTTCAACAACATTCATGGAAAATATGTTCCCGTCAGCCGGACAGCCGAACGAGGCAACGAATAATTATCTGTAATTTTATTTAAAAAAAAATAATAATATGATGCACACCATGAAACCAGGGAAGGCAACTATAATAATAAATATTAATAATACATAAAACAGTTCATTTTATTAATAAATAAATAAATATATAACAAAATAAGCAAGATTAATAATAAAAAAATAAATAAACATAACAGATATTACTAATATATAGAATAAGAGATATCAATATTATATAAAATATTAATAAAGTAATACATATTAATATATAAAATAGGAGATATTAATAAAGAATAAAATAATAAACAGTAATTATATATAAAACAATAAATATTAATAATCTTTAAAATAATAAATATTAAAAATAAGTAAAAAATACATATTAATAATATATGAAATAAGAGGTATTCATATTTAGTTATGATAATTTATATTAATAATACATAAAATAATAATTATTATTAATAAATAATACAAGCAATAATATTAATGCATAAACATATTAATAAAATAATACAATCAATATTAATAATAAATAAAATAATAAATATCAAAAATAAGTTAAAAAATACATATTAATAATATATGAAATAGGATGTATTCATATTTAGTTATTATAATTTATATTAATAATACATAAAATAATAATTATTAATAATAAATAATACAAGCAATATTATTAATGCATAAACATATTAAATATTATTAAAATAATACAATCAATATTAATAATAAAATAATGAATATTAAAAATAAGTAAAAAACACATAATAATATATGAAATAAGAGGTATTCATATTTAGTTATGATAATTTATATTAATAATACATAAAATAATAATTATTAATAATAAATAATACAAGCAATATTGTTAATGCATAAACATATTAAATATTAATAAAATATTCCAATCAATATTAATAATAAAATAATAAATATTAAAAATAAGTAAAAAATACATAATAATATATGAAATAAGAGGTATTCATATTTAGTTATGATAATTTATATTAATAATACATAAAATATTAAAAATTAATAATAAATAATACAAGCAATATTATTAATGCATAAACATATTAATAAAATATAATACAATCAATATTAATACTAAATAAAATAAAATAATACATATTACAAATAAGTAAAAAATACATAATAATAATATATGAAATAAGAGGTATTCATATTTAGTTATGATAATTTATATTAATAATACATAAAATAATTAATATTAATAATAATTAATACAAGCAATATTATTAATGCATAAACATATTAAATATTAATAAAATATAATACAATCAATATTAATACAAAGTAAAATTAAATAATACATATTAAAAAAATACATAATATTATATGAAATACGAGGTATTAATATTTAATTATAATAATTTATATTAATAGTACATAAAATAATGATAATAAATAAAATAAGCAATTTTATTAATACATAAACATATTAAATATAAATAATATATAAAACAATCTATATTAAATAAGATAAAAAAATATTACTATATAAAACAAGATATTTTAATAAATAAAATAATCAATAGTAATAATATAAAAATATAAAATATTATTAATGATATTAAAAATGCATAATAAAATAAATAAAATAAAATATAATAATAATAAATAAAACAATCAATAGTAAAATATAAAATAATAAATATTAAAAATAAGTAAAAAATACATATTAATAATATATGAAATAAGATGTATTAATATTAATTATAATAATGTATATTAATAATGCATAAAATAACAATACATAAAATAAGCAATATTATTAATACATAAACATATTAAATATTAATAATATATAAAACAATCAGTATTAATAATAAATAAAATAAAAAATATTACTATATTAAACAAAAGGATTTTAATAAGCAAGTAATAAATAAAATAATCAATAGTAGTAATATAAAAAAGAAAAAATATTATTAATGAAATAAAAAAAAAAAAATACATAATAAAATAAATAAAATAAAAGATGTTAATATTAAATAAAACAAACAATAGTAATATATAAAATAATAAATATTAATAATAAAATTAGACAACCATATTACTATTTTTTTTTATCTTACTTTGGAGTTCAGAACAGTCAGCAGATCTGACTGGTTTTTACTGCTGTCTGTGTCTCAGCTATAAAAAGATTTTCCTTCATTTTCTGGACGGATAAAAATAGTGATGAGAATTCTCTACAACATAAAAAATAATCTAAAACACAACATAACAAACAATAAAGAAAATACAGAAGACTAAAAGTGGAAAAAAAAAATCAAAGGGCCGTATCAGGATATATATATATATAATTTTTAATGCACTATTTTATTAAATATATAAATTTAAATATAAAATATTACATATATATATATTTATTTTATATATTTTTTTATTTTTATTTTTTTAATTTTTTTAAAAATCTTTTTCTGATGATAGAGCTGAATATGCGAAGTCTTTCCCAAAGATGATTACATAGTTAGTCTGGCTGAAAAAAAGATAAAAGTTCATCCAGTTCAACCATTTATAAAAAAAAAAAAAAAATGACATTCACTTTCAGCCGAGGGAGGGAGCTGAGATGCAGTGAGCGCTCTGTGTTTTTTTTTTATTGCCTTCTCTGGCTTCCTTCCTTAATGACACCTACTCACTCATTTCCATGTCCTGGTGTCACAGAAACAGGAAGTGATGGGAAATCCCTTCATTGGGGACTTGCAATACTTTTTTTATTTTTTTTTTAGTTTTGGACAGTTTTTATTGCTGCCTGTGCCCCCCTGAAGGAGATTTATCCTCTGTATTTACCATTGTCATTAAAAGTGAAAGAAAATAAAAAATTATGGGTTGTCCCCAAAAAAGGAATAGAACAGAAATCTTCCAATGGGGACACAAGTTCTGGTGACCTGGGAGGTGGGGTCCCCCTATGGAATTCCCTTAATTAGCAGAAATTTCCTCTCACTTCCTGTTTCGGCTACGGTACAGGAAGTGAAGGGAATTCTCTGCAATGGGACGCAGATGGAGAAAAAAAAAATCTATCCAAAATGAAAAAAAAAATCCCCTCTTTCTCCAAAAAAATTAATTTTATTATTAAAAATAAACATAATAAATATTAATAATATATAAAATAATACAGTTTATTAATAAATTATATATATATAAAAAAAAAGAAATAAACATAATAAATTTTAATAATATATAAAATACTACAGTTTATTAATAAATGTTATATATAAGAAATAAACATAATAAATATTATTACTATATAAAATAGGAGCTATTAATATTATATAAAATATCAATAAATAAAGTAATCCGCTCCCTCTGCAAAAAAAAATTAAAAAAATCCCCTCCTTCTCCAAAAAAAAAAGAAATAATCTATCCAAAATGAAAAAAAAAAATGGCTATAATTCTACTTTAAACCCATGGATAATTACCTATAATAAAAATATCCATTTATTAGGGGGTTCTATAAAAAGATTTCAGTCCAGGAGGGGAGCTGGTACCACCGTGCAAGACTGAAGGGTGGAGCGGAGTTCTGCTTTAACGTTTCCGCACCCCACCCAAGAATTCAGCAAATGTTGGACTGTAGTGTCCAAGCATACAAACAACTTAAAAAAAAGAAAAAAAAAAAGAAAAATCCTCTCATTCCCTTCTCCAGAAAAATACATTTTATTAATAAATTATATATATATATATATATATATATATATATATATATATATATATATATATAAAATAAAACCAAGAAACATAATAAATATTAATAATATATAAAGCAATAAATTTTATTAATACATTTTATATATATATATATATATATATATATACACACACACATATATATATATTTAAAAAGAAATAAACATAATAAATATTAATACTATATAAAATAGGAGCTATTAATATTATATAAAATATCAATAAATAAAGTAATCCCCTCCCTCTCCAAAAAAAAAATTAAAAACATCCCCTCCTTCTCCAAAAAAAAAAAATCTATCCAAAATGAAAATAAAAATGGGCTATAGTTCTACTTTAAACCCATGAATAGTTACCTATAATAAAAATATCCATTAATTAGGGGGCTCTATAAAAAGATTTCAGTCCAGGAGGGGAGCTGGTACCACCGTGCAAGACTGAAGGGTGGACTTCAGTCCATCTAAGAATTCAGCTAATGTTGGACTGTGGTGTCCCCCAAGCATACAAACAACTTTAAAAAAAAAGAAAAAAAAAAACAAGAAAAATTCCCTCCCCCTCAAAAAAAAAAAAATCCTCTTCCAATCCAAAAAAAAAATAAAAAAATAAAAAAAATCCCCTCCCTCTCCAAAAAAAAAAGAAAAATCCCTTCCCCGGAAAAAAAAAAGAAAAATCAACTCCCCCACAAAACAAAAATATAAAATGAAAAAAAAACCCCTCCCTCTCAAAAAAAAAAAGAAAAATCCCTTCCCCGGAAAAAAAAAAAGAAAAATCCCCTCCCCCTCAAAACAAAAATATAAAATGAAAAAAAATCCCCTCCCTCTCAAAAAAAAAAGAAAAATCCCCTCCCCCTCAAAAAAAAATATAAAATTAAAAAAATCCCCTCCCTCTCCAAAAAAAAGAAAAGAAAAATCCCCTCTCCCTCAAAAAAAAAAAAAATCCTCTTCCAATCCAAAAAAAAAAAAATAAAAAAATAAAAAAAATCCCCTCCCTCTCCAAAAAAAAAAAGAAAAATTTCTTCCCCGGAAAAAAAAAAGAAAAATCCCCTCCCCCTCAAAACAAAAATATAAAATGAAAAAAAATCCCCTCCCTCTCAAAAAAAAAAGAAAAATCCCTTCCCCGGAAAAAAAAAAGAAAAATCCCCTCCCCCTCAAAACAAAAATATAAAATGAAAAAAAATCCCCTCCCTCTCAAAAAATAAAGAAAAATCCCCTCCCCCTCAAAAAAAAAATATAAAATTAAAAAAATCCCCTCCCTCTCCAAAAAAAAGAAAAGAAAAATCCCCTCTCCCTCAAAAAAAAAAAAAAAATCCCCTTCCAATCCAAAAAAAAAAAATAAAAAATAAAAAAATCCCCTCCGTCTCCAAAAGAAAAGAAAAATCCCCTCCCCCTCAAAAAAAAAAAAGAAAAATCCCCTCCCCCTCAGAAAAAAATATAAAATAAAAAAAATCCCATCCCTCCCCCAAAAAAAAAATCCCTTTCCCCTAAAAAAAAAAAAATAAAATAAAAAAAATCCCCCCCTCTCCCTCAAAAAAAATATAAAATAAAAAAAATCCCCTCCCTCTCAAAAAAAAAAAATCCCCTCCCTCTCCAAAAAAACAAAACAAAATCTGGTTGTAATTTTCAGCAGTCTCACAGCCGTCTGTCTGAGAATTTAATCATTTTCCGAGGCGTAATTTATGCCACTTGCTACAGAACACTTTAGTGAGAATGCAGACATTTCCCCAGAAACCCCAAATCTCTAATTATATCATTTTCATTAAACGTCTGAAACGGATCCGTCTCGCCCGCTACCAACGGCATCTGCCGCAACGTTCCTATAAAATAGTCCGGGCCTAATTAAGTCAGACTGTGTTGTTTGTGATTTTATGAGATGATTAAGAAATCCCGGAGTGAAAAAAAAAAAAAAAGGAGACAGGTTATGAGAAGGGCGAGCGATCCGACAAGAAGTAATGAGCGCGCCGAAAAAGAGTAAAA
>NW_028321483.1:25000-27500 GCF_062004578.1 Staurois parvus
CATCATTGGTATCAGTGGGGGGAATAGTGTCCCATCATTGGTATCAGTGGCAGGAATAGTGCCCCATCATTGGTGTCAGTGGGAGGAATGGTGTCCCATCATTGGTGTCAGTGGGAGGAATAGTGCCCCATCATTGGTGTCAGTGGGAGGAATAGTGCCCCATCATTGGTGTCAGTGGGGGGAATAGTGCCCCATCATTGGTGTCAGTGGGAGGAATAGTGCCCCATCATTGGTGTCAGTGGGAGGAATAGTGCCCCATCATTGGTGTCAGTGAGGGGTGGAATAGTGCCCCATCATTGGTGTCAGTGGGGGGAGGAATAGTGCCCCATCGTTGGTGTCAGTGGGGGGGGGAATAGTGCCCCATCGTTGGTGTCAGTGGGGGGGAGGAATAGTGCCCCATCGTTGGTGTCAGTGGGAGGAATAGTGCCCCATCGTTGGTATCAGTGGGAGGAATAGTGCCCCATCGTTGGTATCAGTGGGAGGAATAGTGCCCCATCATTGGTGTCAGTGGGGGGGAGGAATAGTGCCCCATCGTTGGTGTCAGTGGGAGGAATAGTGCCCCATCATTGGTATCAGTGACACCAATGATGGGGCACTATTCCTCCCACTGAGACTTGCTGACCCTGTTCTCGTATGGTGCTGCTGCAGCCAGCATATGTGGTTGCAGCAGCACCTCTACACAGAGCACTTACCTGCTGCTCCGGCACTCAATTTTCGCGGGGCCGCTCGGCTCCGCCCCCTCGCCGGTGATTGGCCGCCTGTGTGCCTTTCCTGAGCTACAGTTCTGGCGGCCAATCACCGGTGAGGAGGCGGAGCCGCGCAGCCGCACGAACATCCAGTGGCCAAACTGAAGGAGACGCCGCGCTTCCTGGACCGGATCGTCGTGGGACTGGATCCAGGTAAGAGACGTCAGCCCCTGCAAACCCCTGTACTTAATGCCGCAGCCCCCCTAACATGTGTACCGGCGTATAAGACGACCCCCGACTTTTGAGAAGATTTTCAAGGGTCAAAAAGTCGTCTTATACGCCGGCAAATACGGTATATATTTTTTTTAATGTACTATTTTATTAAATATATAAGTTAATATATATAATATAACACACACACAGGGGTATGTGAATTTAATGCATTCTGTGGGACTTTTCATATTGCGAAAAATTTGTAAACCGAAACGCAGTTTCCCATAGGAATGCATTAAAAACCAATTAATCCATTCCGGAGGTCAGAAAAAAGAAAAAAAAAAGTCATTTATCTGTTCAAAACTCTTTATGAAGTGCACATTAAAGGCAGATTGCGAAAAATTTGTAAGCCAAATTTTATATATGTATATAGTACATTTAAAAAACAAAACTAATTTATTTAATTTTTATAACATAATATATACTCTCTCTCCCTGTATATATACTGTATTAATATAGTACATTTAAAAATACTGTATAATAATAATAATAATAATAATAATAATAAAAAACAAAACAAAAAAAATAAATCTAAATACATATATATATATATATATATATATATTTTTTTTTTTTTTGTTTTTTTAATGTACTATTTTATTAAATATATAAGTTAAAATATATAATATAACACACACACACAGGGGTATGTGATTTTAATGCATTCTGTGGGACTTTTCACATTGCGAAAAATTCGTAAACCGAAACGCGGTTTCCCATAGGAATGCATTGAAAACCAATTAATCCATTCCGGAGGTCAGAAAAAAAGAAAAAAAAGTCTTTTATCTGTTCAAAACTCTTTATGAAGTGCACATTAAAGGCAGATTGCGAAAAAGTTGTAAGCCAAATTTTAGATATGTATATAGTACATTTAAAAAACAAAACAAAACAAAAAAAATAAATCTAAATACATACAGTTGCAAGAAAAAGTATGTGAACCCCTTGGGATTACGTGGACTTTTGCATGAATTGGGCATAAAATGTGCTCTGAACGTCATCTAAGTCACAACAATAGAAGAACACAGTCTGCCCAACATAATACTGCACAAACATTAGATGTTGCCATGGTTTAATAGCACATAACATGTAAACATTCACAGTGCAGGGAGGAAAAAGTATGTGAGGCCCTAGCTTAATGACTTCTCCCAGAGCTAATTGGAGCCAGGAGTGAGCCAACCTTGACTCCAATCAGTGTGATGATATTGGATGTGTTGCTGACACCTGTTTTGGGTTTACTGGTTTCAAGAAGCACTGTCTGATGTGAACCATGCCTCGCAGAAAAGAGCTCTCAGAAGACCTGCGATCAAGAATTGTTGACTTGCATGAAGCTGGAAAGGGTTACAAAAGTATCTCCTTGAGCCTTGATGTTCATGTGTCCACGGTAAGACAGACTGTCTACAAATGGAGAAAGTTTAGCACTGTTGCTACTCTCCCTAGGCGTGGTCGTCCTGTAAAATGACTGCAAGAGCACAGCGCAGAATGCTGCATGAGGTAAAGAAGAATCCCAGAGTGTCAGCTAAAGACCTACAGAAATCTCTGGC
>NW_028321483.1:32500-48634 GCF_062004578.1 Staurois parvus
TACACATGGGGTGGGGGGTCCGGCTCACAATTTATTATGGGGGGTTCAAGTGCTTAAATGCAACTTTTTTTTTTTTTTTACACATTTTTTTCATCACATAAGTGACCAAAGGTCCCCTACGTCATAGTATTTTGCTGTGACAGGTTCTCTTTAATGAGATAAAAGGGGTCTTTTAGACCCTTGGTGTCTCACCTGCCCTACATTGAACCTAAAGTGAGAGGTGAACCAGGAAGTGACGCAATATTTCCTAGATGAGGGAGATCAGCAAATGGACATTCATTGGTTTCTCGCCCCTCTAACTGGTGGCACCGGCCATGCCGGTCTCGGGGGTCCAACGGTTGAACAGAGAGACACGAAAAACATGGTGAGGAACCCATACAGGAAAGGGCGGGTGACCAGGCACAGTTGCCCAATCGCTTCTACCTGAGAGTTGGCTTGTCTGATGCTTCTACTGGTGGCAATTAGTATGGATCAGCTTTTCTCCACTTTAATACCCCAGTAGAACCCTCGAAATAATTCTAAGGTCTTTGGGAACCCCCAGTAGGACTTGTCTATCAAGGGTCGTTGGGAAAAGGCCACTTGGGTGGTGGTGAGTGGGGAGAATTCCCAACTTACAGAAGGGGTCAGAATTCCACCCTTGCAGTCACGTCGCTGGCTCTGCCAAGTGGTGTTGGACCCAGAACTATGCAGGCACCATCAGATGGGAGGCCAGTTAGCTACAGCTCAAGGAACCCTTGGCTCTCCTAGGAGGAACCCCAAGGTCCCACTGCACCTTGGTTCAGAATGGATGGTCTAGACATACACTATATTGCCAAAAGTATTGGTCCTCCCAATCATGTGATTCAGGTGTTCCAATCCCCTCCAATCATGTGATTCCGGTGTTCCAATCCCCTCCATATCATGTGATTCAGGTGTTCCAATCCCTTCCATATCATGTGATTCAGGTGCTCCAATCCCCTCCCAATCATGTGATTCAGGTGTTCCAATCCCCTCCATATCATGTGATTCAGGTGCTCCAATCCCCTCCATATCATGTGATTCAGGTGTTCCAATCCCCTCCAATCATGTGATTCCGGTGTTCCAATCCCCTCCATATCATGTGATTTAGGTGTTCCAATCCCCTCCATATCATGTGATTCAGGTGCTCCAATCCCTTCCCAATCATGTGATTCAGGTGTTCCAATCCCCTCCATATCATGTGATTCAGGTGCTCCAATCCCCTCCATATCATGTGATTCAGGTGTTCCAATCCCCTCCATATCATGTGATTCCAGTGTTCCAATCCCCTCCCAATCATGTAATTCAGGTGGTCCAATCCCCTTCATATCATGTGATTCAGGTGTTCCAATCCCCTCCATATCATGTGATTCAGGTGTTCCAATCCTCTCCATATCATGTGATTCAGGTGTTCCAATCCCCTCCATATCATGTGATTCAGGTGTTCCAATTCCCTCCATGGACACAGGTGTATACAATCAAGCCCCTAGGCATGCAGACGGCTTCTACAAACATTGGTGAAAGAATGGGTCGCTCTCAGGAGCTCAGTGACTCCAAGCGTGGTCCCGTGATAGGTGGCCACCTGTGCAATAAGTCCATCCGTGACATTTCCTGGCTACTAAATATTCCACGCTCAACTGTTAGTGGGATTATAACAAATTGGAAGCAACTGGGAACAACAGCCACTCAGCCACCAAGTGGTAGGCCACGTCACATGACAGGGCGGGGTCAGCGCATGCTGAAGCGCACAGTGCGCAGAAGTCACCAACTGTCTGCAGAGTCAATACCTAAAGACCTCCAAACTTGGTGTGTCCTTCAGATGAGCCCAACAACAGTACGTAGAGAGCTTCATGGAATGGGTTTCCATGGCCGAGCAGCTACATCCAAGCCTTCCATCACCAAGTGCAATGCAAAGCATCGGATGCCGTGGTGTAAAGCACGCCGCCACTGGACCTCAGAGCAGAGGAGACATGTTCTCTGGAGGGATCAATCACGCTTCTCTGTTTGGCAATCCGATGGAAGTGTCTGGGTTCGGTGGTTGCCAGGAGAACTTACCTGACCTTGTGCCAAGTGAAAAGTTTGATGGAGGGGGATTATGGTGTGGGGTTGTTTTTCAGGGGTTGGGCTTGGCCCCCTAGTTCCAGTGAAGGGAACTCTTAAGGCGACATTTTGGACAATTTCATGCTCCCAACTTTGTGGGTGAGAGTTTGGGGACGGCCCCTTCCTGTTCCAACATGACTGCCCACCAGTGCACAAAGCAAGGTCCATAAAGACATGGAGGAGCCAGTTTGGGGTGGAGGAACTTGACTGTCCTGCACAGAGTCCTGACCTCAACCCCATAGAACACCTTTGGGATGAATTAGAGCGGAGACTGCGAGCCAGGCCTCCTCCCCCGACATCTGTGCCTGACCTGACAAATGTGCTTCTGGAAGAATGGTCCAACCTTCCCATAGACACCCTCCTAAACCTTGTGGACGGCCTTCCCAGAAGAGTTGAAGCTGTTATAGCTGCAAAGGGCGGGGCCAACTCAATATTGAACCCTACGGACTAAGACTGGGGGGCCATTAAAGGTCATGTGCTTGGAAAGGGCGGGGCCAACTCAATATTGAACCTTACGGACTAAGACTGGGGGGCCATTAAAGGTCATGGGTGTGGAAAGGCCGTCGGCCCAATATTGAACCCTACGGACTAAGACTGGGAGGTCATTAAAGGTCATGTGCTTCTACCTTGA
The DNA here is from genome assembly GCF_062004578.1 of Staurois parvus. Lineage (NCBI taxonomy): Eukaryota > Metazoa > Chordata > Amphibia > Anura > Ranidae > Staurois > Staurois parvus. Next base: position 35,229 of record NW_028321483.1, read on the forward strand.
ACGCCGATCATGGGTTCTCAGCTTGTTTTAGCCCCTTGAAGACCAGGATGTGTATCTTGTACCTTGGTGGTCAATGGGTTAAGTATCTGTAGACTTTTACCGCTCTTGAAGAAAATCCGAATGCCAGGGATTGTGTGCTATAATGAAGTTCTTTCTTTTCTTTTCTTTTCTTTTATGCACCGACCTCCAACCGTCTCAGACACCTCCTCCTCCCCCGGCTCATGCAAACTATCCATATATCACCGACAAATCCAGTTGACATTCAATTTTCCAGCCGACACTTGAGGAGACCACTTCTGACCGTGATTCCCAGCTATTAAATTTGCATCTTCGGGAGGAAGGAGGTAATAAATAACTTTGTTTGTTGTGTTTGGTCAGCAGTGCGCATACAGACCCAACCACGCATCCTACATGTAGAGGAGGGGCTGCAGGGGATGAAGAAGTCTTCAGACGGCCATATTTATGTTCCATAAATGAAACTGCAGTAAGTAACCACGTTTGGACATTTGCCAGGCCACAGACCAGCCAAAGATGGGTTCAGGACTGATATTGACACCCAACCAGAGCCAGTAGATGTCCAAAAATTGCCCCAAGAACATCCTCTTAGGCTCCAGCAAGGAGGACGGGGGGCAAGAAGTTGTCTTCAAACAAGCTCAGGTGCTGGGACTCTGCCTATATCTCCAAATACGAGCGTGCCATGCCCACCATACGGGCACCGTGGGTGACGTCACATGATCAGCTCTTCAGATTAAGTGTGTCAGCCATGGCCACCTGCGTCTAACTGATGGGGAGAATGAGGAACGTCTGCTGGTGGCCATGGCTGATCTACGAAGCTTGTCATCTGTGGGTACATTTTTGAGAGTTTGGCCTGCACACATGCATGGTTTACTCGGGATGTCTTGCCCCTTTTTTCTTGGGGGAAGCTGAGTGGCAATTCTTGTGCTAAATATTAGACACCTGCTGGCTTGTCGGGTTGGGGGCTGAATGTGGTCCTTATCTTGCCTGTTGTCGGCTCCTGGAGCACTATTCCCTGCCACTGACACCCTTGATGGAGCGCTATTCCCTCCGCTGATACCAACAATAGGGCACTATTCCTCCCACTGACACCAATGATGGGGCACTATTCTTCCCACTGACACCAACGATGGGGCACTATTCCTCCCACTGATACCAACGGTGGGGCACTATTCCTCCCACTGACACCAATGATGGGGCACTATTCCCCCCACTGACACCAATGATGGGGCACTATTCCCCCCACTGACACCAATGATGGGGCACTATTCTTCCCACTGACACCAACGATGAGGCACTATTCCTCCCACTGACACCAACGATGGGGCACTATTCCTCCCACTGACACCAATGATGGGGCACTATTCCTTCCACTGACACCAATGATGGGGCACTATTCCTCCCACTGACACCAATGATGGGGCACTATTCCTCCCACTGACACCAATGATGGAGCGCTATTCCCTCCGCTGATACCAACAATAGGGCACTATTCCTCCCACTGATACCAATGATGGGGCACTATTCCTCCCACTGACACCAATGATGGGGCACTATTCCTCCCACTGATACCAATGATGGGGCATTATTCCTCCCACTGACATCAATGATGGGGCACTATTCCTCCCACTGACACCAATGATGGGGCACTATTCCTCCCGCTGATGGAATACTGTTCCTCCCACTGACACCAATGGAGCACTATTCCCTCTACTGACACCAATGATGGAGCACTATTCCTCCCACTGACACCAATGATGGGGCACTATTCCTCCCACTGACACCAATGATGGGGCACTATTCCTCCCACTAATAACAATGATGCGCAATTGTGACTTCACCTACAGCGACTGCATGTTGCATATGTGAAGGGGAAGACAGGCAGAGCCCCAGCCCCTTCTCTTGGTTGATTGGGACAACAATTCTTCTTGGGGGAGGTTAAACGACACTTCTTGGGCCTAATGTTGGACATCTACTGGGTCTGGTTGGGTGTCAATATCAAGTTTGAATCAATCTAATCTGCAGTCCGATAAATATCCAAATCATAATCTCCTTACGGATGCTTACTGAGGTTTTACTTACTAAGGCCGGTTGATGTTCACCCTACCCCCTGCGGCCCCTCCCTCCCATGTGGTGATGCTTGGTTGAATGGTATGTTGCCAGTTGACCGAGCGCATTAACAAAAGTTATTTATTACCTCCAACTGGAAAGTTACAGGCTAACCCCGTACTTGTCGGTGATTTATGGATCACTTGGAAGTGCTCAGGACCACTGGAGGTCATTGTAATCTGAGATATTAAAGTGAAAATGATGTAATAGCATGCAATCCTTTTTTAGAATTTAAAAAAATAATTATCTGTTGATTTATATCTAATGCATTATATATCTCTTGAAAGTCCCGTGGAACTTCGGTATGTCTTAAAAAGTAGAGTTTGCCAGGTTCTTTTTTTGCAGTACCACACTGCATTGCCCTAAAAGTATAACAAAATGTCAAAACAGAGTGCACAAAAACACTTCAAAACCACAACCCCACATTCTATGAACCCCTTGACATCCCTGTATCCCCAATAAATCCACAAATATTCAAAAAAAATAGAATTCAGGCTTTTTTTTGGTAGAAATTGGCTAAAAACAAGATAGTATCAAATAGAAAGAGAAATGAGAGAGAGAGAATAGCTACAGTGGTGGGCAGTGTCTAAGCAGCTTGGTGAATTATTTGAGATACAATAGCCGCAAATAATGTACAGTGGCAGGCATTGTGTAAGCAGCTTGGTTAGGCTGCAACATAGGATGGATAGGCGAGGCACTTTTCATCGTGAAACAGAGATTAGAGTGAATTATTTAAACGACAATAGCCGCAAATATTGTACATTGGCAGGCAGTGTGTAAGCAGCTTTGAGAATTATTTGAGATACAATAGCCGCAAATAATGTACAGTGGCAGGCATTGTGTAAGCAGCTTGGTGAATTGAGAGACAACAGCCACAAATATTGTACAGTGGTGGGCAATATGTAGGCAGCTTGGTTAGGCTGCAACATAGGATGGATAGGTGAGGCACTTTTCATCGTGAAACAGAGATTAGAGTGAATTATTTAAACGACAATAGCCGCAAATATTGTACAGTGGCGGGAAGTGTGTAAGCAGCTTGGTTAGGCTGCAACATAGGATGGATAGGCGAGGCACTTTTCATCGTGAAACAGAGATTAGAGTGAATTATTTAAACGACAATAGCCGCAAATATTGTACATTGGCAGGCAGTGTGTAAGCAGCTTTGAGAATTATTTGAGATACAATAGCCGCAAATAATGTACAGTGGCGGGCAGTGTGTAAGCAGCTTGGTTAGGCTGAAACATAGGATGGATAGGCGAGGCACTTTTCATCGTGAAACAGAGATTAGAGTGAATTATTTGAGAGACAATAGCCGCAAATATTGTACAGTGGCGGGCAGTGTGTAAGCAGCTTGGAGAATTATTTGAGATACAATAGCCACAAATAATGTACAGTGGCGGGCAGTGTGTAAGCAGCTTGGTTAGGCTGCAACATAGGATGGATAGGCGAGGCACTTTTCATCGTGAAACAGAGATTAGAGTGAATTATTTGAGAGACAATAGCCGCAAATATTGTACAGTGGCGGGCAGTATGTAAGCAGCTTGGTTAGGCTGCAACATAGGATGGATAGGCGAGGCAGGTTTAATCGTGAAACAGAGATTAGAGTGAATTATTTGAGAGACAATAGCCGCAAATAATGTACAGTGGCTGGCAGAATGAAAGCAGCTTGGTTAGGCTGCAATATAAAATGGATGGATAAGTCAGATTTTACCTTGAAGTAAAGATTAGTGTGTATTGTCTGAGATACAACAGCCACATATATTGTTCAGTGGCTTAACATTATGTAAGCAGCTTGGTTACTTCAAAATATGAGGGAGGGGAGAGAGGAGGGAAGAGAGGAGGGAAGAGAGAAAGAGAAGAGAGAGGGGAGAGGGGAGAGAGAAAGAGAAGAGAGAGGGAAGGGAGGGGGGAGAGGGGGAAGAGAGGGTGAGAGAGAGGGAAGAGAGGAGAGAGAGAAGGAAGAGAGAAAGAGAGAGAGAGAGGGGGGGGGAGGGGGGAGGAGGGAGAGGGAGGAGAGAGAGGGGAAAGAGAGGAAAGAGAGAGGGGAGAGAAACTAGAGGGTAATATCTGAGAGACAGTAGCCACAAACAGTGTTCAGTGGATGGACAGAATGTATGCAGATTGGTTAACATGAAATATAGGAGGGAGAGGCCAGGCAGGTGTGATCTTGAAATAGAAACTAGAGTATATTATTCGAGAGGCCTGGCCTAAACTGCCCCAGAGTGGCAGATCCCATCTTCTTCTCTCTCTACTCCTCCTGCCTTGCTCCTTTAGCATTTCCTCCTCCTCCCTCTCCTTCCTCCACCTTCATCTTCTTCTCCTTCTACTCATCCTCCTCCTTTTCCTCCTCCACATCTTCCTCCTCCAAAGTGGTTATGTCAGAGGAGCTGGGGTATTTTAGGGGATCATGGGGCCCCTGTGTCCTTGCCCAAACTCCAAAAAGCCTATGAAAAAGGTACCAGGGGCATCTCATGGGGCCCCCTACTGACCCCGTGCCCTCGGGCAGTGCCCGAGTTTCCAAATGGTCAGTCCGCCTCTGATTGCAACTGAACTGTGGCAATATACAACAAGCCCGACAGGGACCCAACTCAAAATTTTTAGGGGTTTGGTGGAAGACTAATTTCAATCCCTCTTGCTCCTGCATGGAAAACAAGACGGGAAGAGTAGGCAGTATCAAAAGGTTAGGCAAACAGTCCCATGACCATAGGTTGTCCACCTTTGGAGTCAAGCCTTGTAACTCAAAGGTCTACTCACCAACACCCGCCACACCAAGAACCTTCCAATGCCAGATTTAAAGAAAAAAAGAGTCTCTAATCCTGACAAATGCCCCGCCCCTGTATGGTAGCGTGGCTTTTCGAACACATTTACATACCAGATGGCAGAGACAGCTCTCGACCTCCAGTTCATGGCCTTGGGATGTCCCAAATTTTCCTACTCACCACTAGTAATTCTCATAAGGTCATACAAAACGTTAGCGGAGGAGGCAACATGGCTGTTGGAAACCCATCATTTTATAGCAAGGGGGGAGATGGACTTTTTCATGAACCCCCTTACTGATCCTGGTGCCCCTTACTGATCCTGGTGCCCCTTACTGATCCTGGTGCCCCTTACTGATCCTGGTGACCTAAATGCAAAGGGCTAGCAATGGGCTTCTATGGTGAATTCCCACATAAATTCGCCAAGGTCTTCGAAAATGAGGAACCTCAAGGTTCCCCAAGAACCCACGGGAGAGGTGAATCCCAACCTCGCGGTGATCTCATTTCACATTTCACAATCGCACATTTTTTTTAGACATTTTTCATGGGACTGAGTAGGGTTGCCCGTTCGTTTCAACAGACTGTCCTAGGCTCGACCAATGTACCAAAGAAGCTCCTGAGCATTTTTTGGGTGGGATTTTTTAAGCAAAAAGGTGCTTTTTTTTTTTTTTTAAGAGCACTATTATGGGGCTCCCAAAGTGTGCCCCCTGCCCTCCGCTGGTGGCACCCATGGTGGTAACTAGGCTCTCCTGTTTGTCCATGTAGCCCAGGATCACGGATAATGGCTTGCCTAATGAGAGCAGGAGGAACTCAAGGAAAATCCCTTCCCCCATCCTTTCCTGTGACCCCGGAAGCGGCGTACGTTACATCCCCTTTAGGGGCACGGCTTTTCATTTGCTCGGCTAGTGTGGGAGGGCAGGGGAGACTCCGGGGGTCTAATAGAGGACCTATCACCAGCCCATGCTACCACATAGGTGATTTGTTGGCCCCTTGTGATTGCAATAATAATGAAAAATAAATACATAAATAAACAAATAATTTTTTTTTAAAGTTAATAAATTGTAAAAAACAAATTGTAAAAAATTTGTAAGAAAAAAAAATTATATATAAATAATAAAAAAAATTGAGGACAGTTGATGTAAGGGGGCACTCTGATGAGGGCAGTTGATGTAAGGGGGCACTCTGATGAGGACAGTTGATGTAAGGGGGCACTCTGATGGGGACAGTTGATGTAAGGGGGGCACTCTGATGGTGACAGTTGATGTAAGGGGGCACTCTGATGAGGGCAGTTGATGTAAGGGGGCACTCTGATGAGGACAGTTGATGTAAGGGGGCACTCTGATGGGGACAGTTGATGTAAGGGGGCACTCTGGTGGGGACAGTTGATGTAAGGGGGCACTCTGATGGGGACAGTTGATGTAAGGGGGCACTCTGATGAGGGCAGTTGATGTAAGGGGGCACTCTGATAAGGACAGTTGATGTAAGGGGGCACTCTGATGAGGACAGTTGATGTAAGGGGGCACTCTGATGGGGACAGTTGATGTAAGGGGGCACTCTGGTGGGGACAGTTGATGTAAGGGGACACTCTGATGAGGACAGTTGATGTAAGGGGGCACTCTGGTGGGGACAGTTGATGTAAGGAGACACTCTGATGGGGACAGATGATGTAAGGGGGCACTCTGATGAGGACAGTTGATGTAAGGGGGCACTCTGGTGGGGACAGTTGATGTAAGGGGACACTCTGATGAGGACACCTGATGCAAGGAGACACTCTGATGAGGACAGTTGATGTAAGGGGGCACTCTGATGAGGACAGTTGATGTAAGGGGGCACTCTGGTGGGGACAGTTGATGTAAGGGGGCACTCTGGTGGGGACAGTTGATGTAAGGGGGCACTCTGATGGGGACAGTTGATGTAAGGGGGCACTCTGGTGGGGACAGTTGATGTAAGGGGGCACTCTGATGAGGACAGTTGATGTAAGGGGGCACTCTGGTGGGGACAGTTGATGTAAGGGGGCACCCTGATGGGGACAGTTGATGTAAGGGGGCACTCTGATGAGGACAGTTGATGTAAGGGGGCATTCTGATGAGGACAGTTGATGTAAGGGGGCACTCTGATGAGGACACCTGATGCAAGGAGGGACTGTTACAGAACCTTTAATGTAAGAAGGACCTCTGAGAAGAACTCCTGATATAATGAGGGACTCTGTTAGGGACACCTGAGGGGGCACAGGTTCTGTTGAATCACCCTAAACTAACGACAGCATTCCCAGTTCCTCTTGCACCACCTCTGCACTACCTGTAAGATGTTACTTCCAGGTTATGACTCCGTGGTACAGAAGTGTGCCGAATGAACCGGGAATACTGTTTCCACGCATCCCTGTCCCACTACTGACATTACGCCCCCTGAACCACCAGATCAGACAGGGTGGATCCAGCCCTGCTCAGGACTGTCTTCCCTGGTGACAGGCACGGGTTCCCCTGCGTAGGGATTCACCCAGAACAGCTGGATTAGGGATCCTAGGGTCTGGGGTGGTACAACCGGAGATGCTGGCTGGTTCTCCAAGAAGAGGACCTTTGTGTAAAAAAAGTGTATATTGTTCCCGGAAGTTGTCCTCGGAATTACAGTTCCATTGGGTAACCCCATACACCCCGAACCCTATCCCGGTTCAAGTCCTGTAATAAAGCTTTCAAAACAAAGCTCAGGGACCGGTTCCTGTCTCCTGGGTGCAAGTTGATGTAAAGATGCGTGTTGCCTGGCCGTGCAGGACTATAGGGGGACCCAAAACTTCTGCAACTTCTAAGGGGGGGTAGTGCTAAACTTCTGCAACTTCTAAGGGGGGGTAGTGCTAAACTTCTGCAACTTCTAAGGGGGGGGTAGTGCTAAACTTCTGCAACTTCAAAGGGGGGGGGGGGTAGTGCTAAACTTCTGCAACTTCTAAGGGGGGGGTAGTGCTAAACTTCTGCAACTTCTAAGGGGGGGGGGTAGTGCTAAACTTCTGCAACTTCTAAGGATGGGGGGTAGTGCTAAACTTCTGCAACTTCTAAGGGGGGGGGGTAGTGCTAAACTTCTGCAACTTCTAAGGAGGGGGGTAGTGCTAAACTTCTGCAACTTCTAAGGGGGGGGTAGTGCTAAACTTCTGCAACTTCAAAGGGGGGGGGGTAGTGCTAAACTTCTGCAACTTCTAAGGGGGGGGGGGTAGTGCTAAACTTCTGCAACTTCTAAGGAGGGGGGTAGTGCTAAACTTCTGCAACTTCTAAGGGGGGGGGGTAGTGCTAAACTTCTGCAACTTCAAAGGGGGGGGGGGGTAGTGCTAAACTTCTGCAACTTCTAAGGGGGGGGGGGTAGTGCTAAACTTCTGCAACTTCTAAGGAGGGGGGTAGTGCTAAACTTCTGCAACTTCTAAGGGGGGGGGGGTAGTGCTAAACTTCTGCAACTTCTAAGGGGGGGGGGGGCAGTGCTAAACTTCTGCAACTTCTAAGGGGGGGGGGGTAGTGCTAAACTTCTGCAACTTCTAAGGGGGGGGGGGGTAGAATAAGGACATATACAAAATGAAAGATATCATATAAAAAACAAAAAGAAGGTTTTACATGGGAAAGCTGGGCAGATGCCGATTCACCGGAGTGTTTTCAGAAGATATTCCGAGGACCGGAGCTTGCACTGACAGGTCCATTATCTCCAGTTTCCAGGGTCGATGAAACGACTGAGGGCAATAGAAAGGTGTTTGCCGTCTCTACGTACACTATTCAGTAGACGTGTCCCCTCCGGGGGACGGTGGGAGGAGTTATAGACCGGCTCCTCCACATTATTACTTGACTCCTAGAGGAAATGTGATCAATGGAGGGCATTGTGGAAATCGATGCGTCTCGGAATCCGGCTCACACACACCAATGGTCAAGGATCTGGAAGAACACAATGGAAACGACAGACGTCCAATATTTCCGTTCTGAATTTCCACCCGAAAACCAATAATGAAGCTTTTTGTTCTTTTTCGCAATCAATATTCTTCTGAAAACTAATAATAATAGAAAATAATAATGTGTAAAAAAATAAAAAAAAGACGTGGATCAAACACCATCCATGTGTGGTCTGCTGGAGCAGAGGGCAGGTCAGTAGGAGACTCACAGACACAAGGACCATATTGGTCAAGTCAACAAGGACCTCCTCTTCCTCTCCTCTCCATGTGATCAGACTCTCTTCCCGCTGTCAGGGTTGACAACCATCCATATTTTCATGGACAATTGATGAACAAAAACCCTTTTTCTCCCGCCCCTAAAAGTCCGAGGATGGGAGACCCATCTTGCTGGCTGACAGCGCAGGGAGTGGTGCGAGAGCCAACCACGTGCTCCATCATTTAGAGGAGGACTCAATTTCCTTTTCCATACTTGCCCAGCAGTGCTCCTCCTCCCAGCTTCCACCCTACCCACATGGAAGAAAAATATATTTGAAATATATTTTAAAAATATTCTTCCCAAATATATTGACATATATTTGAAATGCTACAATTTTGGCCGTATTCAATATATTTCAAAATATATATTAAAAAATAAAATAAAATTATATATATACATATTCAAAATGCATTTCAACATACAGTATATATATACACAGTGGGGCAAAAAAGTATTTGGTCAGCCACCAATTGTACAAGTTCTCCCACTTACAAAGATGAGAGAGGCCTGTAATTGGCATCATAGGGAGACCTCAACTATGAGAGACAAAATGAGAAAACAAATCCAGACAATCTCATTGGCTGATCTGGAAAGAATTTATTTGCAAATTATGGTGGAAAATAAGTATTTGGTGAATATGAAAAGTTCATGTCAATACTTTGTTATATATCCTTTGTTGGCAATGACACAGGTCAGACGTTTCCTGGAAGTCTTCACAAGGTTGGCACACACTGTTGCTGGTATGTTGGCCCATCCTCCATGCAGATCTCCTCCTCCATGCAGATCTCCTCTAGAGCAGTGATGTTTTGGGGCTGTCGCTGGGCAACACGGACTTTCAACTCCCTCCAAAGGTTTTCTATGGGGTTGAGATCTGGAGACTGGCTAGGCCACTCCAGGACCTTGAAATGCTTCTTACGAAGCCACTCCTTCGTTGCCCGGGCGGTATGTTTGGGATCATCGTCATGTTGGAAGACCCGGCCACGTTTCATCTTCAATGCCCTTGCTGATGGAAGGAGGTTTGCACTCAAAATCTCACGATACATGGCCCCATTCATTCTGTCCTGTACATGGATCAGTCGTCCTGGTCCCTTTGCGGAGAAACAGCCCCAAAGCATGATGTTGCCACCCCCATGCTTCACAGTAGGTATGGTGTTCTTTGGATGCAACTCAGCATTCTCTCTCCTCCAAACACGACGAGTTGTGTTTCTACCAAACAGTTCTATTTTGGTTTCATCTGACCATATGACATTCTCCCAATCCTCTTCTGGATCATCCAAATACTCTCTAGCAAACTTCAGACGGGCCCCGGACATGTACTGGCTTAAGCAGGGTGACACGTCTGGCACTGCAGGATCTGAGTCCCTGGCGGCGTAGTGTGTTACTGATGGTAGCCTTTGTTACGTTGGTCCCAGCTCTCTGCAGGTCATTCACTAGGTCCCCCCCGCGTGGTCCTGGGATTTTTGCTCGCCGTTCTTGTGATCATTTTGACCCCACGGGGTGAGATCTTGCGTGGAGCCCCAGATGGAGGGAGATTATCAGTGGTCTTGTAGGTCTTCCATTTTCTAAATATATGTAAAAAATATATATTAAAATGACTTTTTTATATGTTAAAAAAAAATCTGAAGAATATATTTAAAAAATATATATTTTTAAATATATGCCTTTAGAAAATATATTAAAATTAAAATTTTTTAAGAATACGTGTTAAAATATATTAAGGTAGGCCAATATATTGTACATATAGGCCACATAGATCAGATTTTTTCTAAATATATTTCTCTTCCATGTGGGTTTAAAAGTTTGCCTTGCTGCGTCGACACTTCCCGGCACAAACAAGGACACATTTATCTCAGCGTTTGACATCATTTCCCCTCCAATTTTCCGGCGTTTAGCCGCTATTACGATTCTTAACTCCCAACAACGGTTGGCTGGTCAGGAAAATAGCTTCTGTCTCCCCTATTAGATTATCTTTTTTTTTTTTTTTTTTTCTGTAAAAGCGGGGATTTGTGTTACAGTCCCGAGCAGCGTTCATCTAAAACCTTTCAGTCCATCGGCATTATCTGCGAAGCCGGCGTGATTGTTGATGTCGCCGATTACGGGAACGTGCTTCAGTTGAGCGTCAGTTGAGGAGACAGAGGACTGGCCATTTGGCCGGAGAGAAGACACTTGTTGTGGTTTGTCTCCCTCGTAATGTGATAAGTCAGGACGTCGCTCAGATATTACCAGCGTTCAGGTTTCACCGGAATGGAAGAGAAACCATAAAGAGGAGTCACGAGACTCCTCATTAAAGGGGCGTTGGAGCCATGAGGGCATTAGATGGCTAAATATTGAGAGTGATGGGCTTTCTAGTGGATATTTAATGTTCTGAGTACTTGTTGTATGAGAAACAAACTTCATTCCTCAACTTCGGGATCTCGGATGAAGGTGTCACGGGGAGCTTTTTTGGGGGGGGACGCCCCCTTAGCATGTTGGAACCACCATTGGTGTTTGCATGATGACACCATACAATGTGTGAGTTAACCCCCTATCATGGGCAGAGACCAACATGTTAGACCAGAACCCACACCAGAAGGATGTTCCAGGAGCAGTTCATAGGAGAGTTCTGCTACGCAGCGGGCCCTAACGTAGGGTCCCTGCCACTTAGGAGGGTAGACCATACAGCCACCAATCCAGCCCTCCATCAGAACCACCATCACCGACCACCACCATCTCCTCTCCTGAACATGTTACACCAGACCCCACACCAGAAGGATGTTCCAGGCCCACTTCATAGGAGAGTTCTGCTATGCAGTGGGCCCTTACGTAGGGTCACTGCCACTTAGAAGACCCCGCATTCACTATATCCGCTCTCCCCGGACCCCGCATTCACTATATCCGCTCTCCCCGGACCCCGCATTCACTATATCCGCTCTCCCCGGACCCCGCATTCACTATATCCGCTCTCCCCGGACCCCGCATTCACTATATCCGCTCTCCCCGGACCCCGCATTCACTATATCCGCTCTCCCCGGACCCCGTATTCACTATATCCGCTCTCCCCGGACCCCGCATTCTCTATATCCGCTCTCCCCGGACCCCGCATTCACTGTATCCGCTCTCCCCGGACCCCGCATTCACTGTATCCGCTCTCCCCGGACCCCGCATTCACTATATCCGCTCTCCCCGGACCTCGCATTCACTATATCCGCTCTCCCCGGACCCCGCATTCACTATATCCGCTCTCCCCGGACCCCGCATTCACTATATCCGCTCTCCCCGGACCCCGCATTCACTATATCCGCTCTCCCCGGAGACCGCATTCACTATATCCGCTCTCCCCGGACCCCGCATTCACTATATCCGCTCTCCCCTGACCCCGCATTCACTATATCCGCTCTCCCCGGACCCCGCATTCACTATATCCGCTCTCCCCGGACCCCGCATTCACTATATCCGCTCTCCCCGGAGACCGCATTCACTATATCCGCTCTCCCCGGACCCCGCATTCACTATATCCGCTCTCCCCTGACCCCGCATTCACTATATCCGCTCTCCCCGGACCCCGCATTCTCTATATCCGCTCTCCCCGGACCCCACATTCCCTAAATCTGCTCTCCCCGGACCCCGCATTCTCTATATCCACTCTCCCTGGACCCCAAATTCACTATTTCCTCTTTCCCCGGACCCCGCATTCTCTATATCCGCTCTCTGCAGACCCCGCATTCACTATATCCGCTCTCCCCGGACCCCGCATTCACTATATCTGCTCTCCCCAGACCCCGCATTCACTATATCGGCTCTCCCCGGACCCCGCATTCACTGTATCCGCTCTCCCCGGACCCCGCATTCACTGTATCCGCTCTCCCCGGACCCCGCATTCACTATATCCGCTCTCCCCGGACCTCGCATTCACTATATCCGCTCTCCCCGGACCCCGCATTCACTGTATCCGCTCTCCCCGGACCCCGCATTCACTATATCCGCTCTCCCCGGACCTCGCATTCACTATATCCGCTCTCCCCGGACCCCGCATTCACTATATCCGCTCTCCCCGGACCCCGCATTCACTATATCCCCTCTCCCCGGACCCCGCATTCACTATATCCGCTCTCCCCGGACCCCGCATTCACTATATCCGCTCTCCCCGGAGACCGCATTCACTATATCCGCTCTCCCCGGACCCCGCATTCACTATATCCGCTCTCCCCTGACCCCGCATTCACTATATCCGCTCTCCCCGGACCCCGCATTCTCTATATCCGCTCTCCCCGGACCCCACATTCCCTAAATCTGCTCTCCCCGGACCCCGCATTCTCTATATCCACTCTCCCTGGACCCCAAATTCACTATTTCCTCTTTCCCCGGACCCCGCATT